>NC_142677.1:18826637-18926637 GCF_964200805.1 Pocillopora damicornis
TTATCCGCAGTTCAAATATATGACTTTCATATATTCACAGCCGTTACTACAAGTCTTTAGTGGTTAATCCGACAAATGAATGTCCCGTCTGGTAAAAAGTGAACATAAAGTAAAAGAAATTTATGTGTAATAAATGCGTCTACAGAGGTAAAAATGTGCGACACCTTGTGTGTGACATTTTACCCATGCAAACGCTTGACGGCTTCCCCAGTTTGAGAATTCGATTGAATTCGAAGTGTCCGAATCTTTGTGTCTAACGAGCCCCAGCAAACGAATTCGTCCGGCCCGTTACGACATATGCCCACGTTCCTCGTTATATTACCTCTATCAGTTTTATTTTGTGATTCATTTCCTTTATTCTTGACCGGAAACGCCTAATTACACCCACAGTCAGACAATCTTCTTCACCCTTCCCCCCCAACCTGGAATTTAAAAACTCTTTACGCCAACAATTTATGCTAATAAAACAGCGTTCTTTTGGGACCTCATGGCAGTAGACATGAGAGAACGACCAAGTTCCGTAAAGTTTTTTCTTACATATAGTAAATATTCCACCGAGTTTCTGTTCGTGTGAGATATTTAATCTCATAACGACTTGAGGTTTATTAACTCCGTTTAGTTACTTACGGCCTTTGTCACTACCTTGGAATAATTTGAACGGTCACTGTCACTCAACATGCATAAGCCAGATAAGAAAAATTGTAAAAGGGTAGTTATAATAAATAAACCATATGATAGCATAAAATGAAATGGAAATGTTGCATCCGATATTAAAAAAAAGGAAAAAGTAACCGACACCTACAGTTCCATTTTAGAAAAAAATATCACACTGACCTAAAAAGATAATTTCTCTGAAAAAAAAGGAAGAAAGATGATAAAATTGGCGATAATAATGGAAAAAAGTAGAAAAAAGAGCAAAAACAAAATGCAAATTCCACGGGGAGGAGTTCCTCGGCCCCCAAGCCAGTTTGAGAGTTACTCCTTGTCCGCCAGCTCCAAATCATACTCGGGGAGAAGTTATTCGGCCCCCAAGCCAGATTAAGAATAACTCCTATAGCGTGATTCGAACCCGCGACCTCGATGACCTCACTTGCACTCGTTGCGCGCCCACGATTACCAGTCGACCATCTGGAATATGCATCATTAATTAATATCAATTGTCGGTATGGAGAGTTTTCAAATACCGGGTTGGGGGGGAGGGTGAGGAAGTTTGTCCAAATGAGAGTGCAATCGAGCGTTTCTGGTCAAGAATAAAGGAAATGAATCATACAAAGAGCCGAAAGAAGCGATATCAACGAGGAATGTTAGCATATGTCGTAATGGCGGACGGCTTCGTTCGCTGGGGCTTGTTAAACACGACGCTTCGAACACTTTTCAAACAAGTTATCAGTTGTGTGCATTGGCCCTCGTTCGATTTGTGTATAACGGTGAATAAAAGAAAATTCGCAACATAATAAACTGGTGTGGCAAATACAAACTCCAGGACGACAAAAGCTTCACGAGGCACGAAAAATGCATTCCGCGGAATAGAAAGAACGCTAACAAAGAAAAGGTAGAAAACTTTTTTAACTCTAGAATTTCATCTACTATTCCTGTAAAGCCATAGTTGTAAAAATCAAAATAAAAGAAAATAAATAAATAGCGATGAAATATCACTTGTAGAAGGCCGAATGCCCATGCAGCACAAGAAGGTGTAAAGTGTCATCAAAATAATGATCAACAAAAAGGCAAGTTTAAGAATTGAATTTAATGGAACAGTTGTATACACAAGATTTATTTAAGATTTATTGTCACTATTTTTGCTTACTCTAAGTTTGCTTGTGTTATTAAAAGTACATCACAAGTGTAATTTTGCTACTTAACATCATTTTCTACATTTTCCCTGCCAATTTAACCCTTTTTCAATATCATTTAATGATTGAATAATTATAATCTCACATAAAGGCATTTGAAAAGGAAAAACAAAAACAAATACACCTTACCACAATGCCAGGTTACTTTGGTCTCTGATTCAGTTATTATAAAATGCTTTAACAAATAAAAAGGGTGTAATACTGTGACTTTTTTCAGAAATAATTCTAGAGTCTTTAGTGGAAAAATTGGTCGAAAATTCTTGATGATACAAAAAACAGGTGGTCTCCCTTGTGCGATGCGACTTCTGATGAAGGGGTTTTCTGAGCTCCATGCACTCGGATTGTTTGATGCTGTTTTCAAATTAATACTAAGAGAAGACTTAAGACTGTCAGAGCTAAATCTACATGTTAACTTAGCGAGGGCTTTTCTCGAATTTTTTAGCATGGCAGCTTAATGTAAAAGATATCAATTAAGTCCACGGTCTGTTTGGTCCTTGACAACAGGACTGGTGCTTACATCAATCGGTGAGATTATTTCCCTAATAAAAGTGACCGTAAAGGTTGTAAATGATGAAAGGTGTTGCTTCAAATTGGGGATCTTTTTTTCAAAACTCCAGCTATATTCAATGGGGAAAAAAAGGGAGAGGATGGAAATATTTTGACACTTACTCCTATTGTTCAAGCTTAATTACTGATGGGCGACAACTTAAAGCTACCTTAGAATACACTGGTTTGCAATTGACCCCAACCGAAATGCAGAAATCAGATAATTAAAAAAAATGAATAAGTGGTAATAATAATAATAATGAGATAAACAGAGAGAAAGATGTTGCACCTGATTTCGGAAAAAAAAAACGGAAAAATGCAACCGACACGTACCAAATTTCGTTCTCGAAAATAGAACTGCTCAGAAAAAAAGAAGAAAAAAACAGTGCATAAAATGATGATAAAAAGAGGAAAAACTGAAAAGACAGCAGAAACAAAATGCAAATCCAGGGGGAGGGGTTACTCGGCCCCCAAGCCAGTTTGAGAGTTACTCCTTGTCCGCCAGCTCCAAATCATACTCGGGGAGACATATCAAACTCATGGGGTACAAATAGTCTTAACATGAATGTAGTGACCACGCCCACTTCAACACCCCACTCAAATCGAGTGTCATTTTCGAATGTTTTACCATCGTGCGGATTCTCTACGGAAAAAGCACTCAATGTACCTCTGAAAATACAAAACCTCTCGAAAATACAAATACTCAGAAAAAAAGAGGAAAAAACAGGGCATAAAATGATGATAAAAAGAGGAAAAACCGAAAAGAGATCAGAAACAAAATGCAAATCCAAGGGGAGGAGTTACTCGGCTCCCAAGCCAGTTTGAGAGTTACTCCTTGTCCGCCAGCTCCAAATCATACTCGGGGAGAAGTAATTCGGCCCCCAAGCCAGATTAAGAATAACTCCTATAACGTGATTCGAACCCGGACCTCGATGACCTCACTTGCACTCGTTGCGCGCCCACGATTACCAGTCTACCATCTGGAATATGCATCATTAATTAATGTAAGTTGTCGGTATGGAGAGTTTTCAAATACCGGGTTGGGGGGGAGGGTGAGGAAGTTTGTACAAATGAGAGTGCAATCGAGCGTTTCCGGTCAAGAATAAAGGAAATGAACCATGCAAAGAACCGAAAGAAGCGATATCAACGAGGAATATTAGCATATGTCGTAATGGCGGACGGCCTCGTTCGCTGGGGCTCGTTAAACACGACACTTCAGACACTTCTCAAAGAAGTTATCAATTGTGTCCATTGGCTCTCGTCCGATTTGTGTCTAATGGTGAAAGAAGAAAATTCGAAGCGTAACAAACTGGTGTGGCAAATACAAACTCCAGGATGACAAAAGCTTCACGAGGCACGAAAAATGCATTCCGCGGAATAGAAAGAACGCTAACAAAGAAAAGGTAGAAAACTTTTTTAACTCTAGAATTTCACGTACTTTTGCTGTAAGCCATAGTTGTAAAAATCAAAATAAAAAAATAAATAAATAATATGGAAATATCACTTGTAGAAGGCCGAATGCCCATGCACCACAAGAAGGTGTAAAGTGTCACCAAAATACTGATCAACAAATAGGCAAGTTTAAGAACTGGAACAGTTGTGTACACAAAATTTATTTAAGATTTATTGTCCACTATTTTTGCTCACCCTACGTTTTGTTGTGTTACTAAAAGTAAATCATAAGTATAATTTATTTACTTAACATCATTTTCTACATTTTCCCTTTTTCGATATCATTTAATGATTGAATAATTATAATCTCACATAAAAGCATTTAAAAAGGAAAAAAGAAAACAAATACACCTTACCACAATGCCAAGTTAATTTGATCTCTGATTCGATTATTATAAAATCCTTCAACAAGTAAAAGAGTGTAATACTGTGAATATTTTCAGAAATAATTCTAGAGTCTTCAGTGGAAACATTGGTCGAAAACCCTTGATGGCGCTTAGCAGTCCTTACAAAAACAGGTGGTCTCCCTTGAGCGATGCGACTACCGATGAAGAGGTTTTCTGAGCTCGATGCACTCGGATTGTTTGATGCTGTTTTCAAATTTATGCTAAGAGAAGACTTAAGACTGTCAGAGCTAAATCTACTTGTTAACTTAGCGAGGGTTTTTCTCGAATTTCACGGCGAGTATTGGGAATTTCTCTTTTAGCATTGCAGCTAATTGTAGAAGACATCAATTTAGTCCACGGTCTGTTTGGTCCTCGACAACAGGATATTACACCTGTCTTTCGTCTTGGGGACACAGCTTTGAATTAGCAAAAGTACTTATGCCTGAACGATGTTTGACCACGTTGGAAACTGGCGTCATAAATGCAAGCTTCAAGCCGACAAACGCTCTGCGAGTCACGAAAAATACATTCTGCGGATTAGGAAGAACGCCTCCAAAGAAAAGTTCGAAAACTTTTTAACTCTGTATTTCACGTACCATTCCTATAAGCCATAGTTGCCGGTGTACACAAGATTTATCTTTAAATTTTACACGTTATCTATAATTTTTTCTCACCCTACCTTTGCTTGTTATCAAAAGGAAATCATAAGTATTATTTAGCTACTTAGCATTTCTTTCTTCATTTCCCCATTCGTTTAACACCTTTTTTGTTCTATTCCATTTAATGATTGAATAATTATAATCTCACGTAGATGTATTGAAAAGGAAAAAGAAAAACAAATATACCTTACCACAATGCCAAGTTACTTTGGTCTCAACTAGTATAAAAAACTTTAGCAATTAAAAGACTGTAATACTGTCTTTTTTCAGAAATAATTCTGGAGTCTTCAACGGAAAAACTAGTCGAAAATTCTTGATAGCGCTTGGTAGTCATTACAAAAACAGGTCGTCTCCTTTGCGCGATGTGACTACCATAAAGAAATTTTCTGAACTCGAATTTCACGGCGAGTATTAGCAATTTTCTCTTTTAAGTATTGCACCTAAATGCAAAAGACATCAATTTAGTCCACGGTCTGTTTGCTCCTTGACAACAAGAGACTGGTGCTTAAATCAATCGGAGAGCTTGGTGGGATTTTTTCCCAAGTAGATGGGACAGTATGGGTGGCAAATTGTGAAAGGTGCAGAGTCAATTTCTTTTGGGCGACAATTTGAAAATACCATAGAATAATATACCATGCAACTGTCTCTCAACATGCTTAAATCACATGTAAAACTTTAAAAACAATGAATAACTGGCCATTTGCTATCGAAAGTGATGAGCGGATTGACTTTACGGCTGCTTCTTTAAGTTTGAAGTAATTTCCTCAGCACCATTTTCTTGCTCCATAATTTCTGATGCGAGGAACAACATGTTTTTCCAGGATCGACAAAACTCTTTGGCAAATTTAAAAAAGACAGCCAATGCCATAAAAAATTTTAATAAACTACTAACTAAACTCGCTTACTCGAACCGTACTGTCGATTTTGTGCAGACCTCGCTGCTCTCGGGCCAAAGTGCTATGGCCTTGGGCCAATATTCCTAAACACCGAAATCGCACTCAGTCGGTAAGAGTTAAAAAAATAATTACAATAATAATAAAATTAACATATACATATAAAATATGTATATAAGTATTATTGTTAATATAATTTTAACCTATTACTGACCGAGATATGCTAATATATATTACATCTAATTTCGAGAAAAAGAAAGGAAAAAGAAAGGGGAAAAAGAAATAAAGACGTACCAAAACCATATCACTGAAGAATACTTAGTGGCCCTAAAAGATAACCGCTCAGAAAACAACGAGAGACAGAGGTGAAAAAAGGATAAAAATGATGATGATAATAAGGGGAAAAACTAAAATGCCATCAAAATCAAAAAGCAAATTCCACGGGGAGGAGTTACTCGGCCCCCAAGCCAGTTTGAGAGTTACTCCTTGTCCGCCAGCTCCAAATCATACTCGGGGAGAAGTAATTCGGCCCCCAAGCCAGATTAAGAATAACTCCTATAGCGTGATTCGAACCCGCGACCTCGATGACCTCACTTGCACTCGTTGCGCGCCCACGATTACCAGTCGACCATCTGGAATATGCATCATTAATTAATATCAATTGTCGGTATGGAGAGTTTTCAAATACCGGGTTGGGGGGGAGGGTGAGGAAGTTTGTACAAATGAGAGTGCAATCGAGCGTTTCCGGTCAAGAATAAAGGAAATGAATCATACAAAGAGCCGAAAGAAGCGATATCAACGAGGAATATTAGCATATGTCGTAATGGCGGACGGCCTCGTTCGCTGGGGCTTGTTAAACACGACGCTTCGAACACTTTTCAAACAAGTTATTAATTGTGTGCATTGGCTCTCGTTCGATTTGTGTATAACGGTGAATAAAGGAAAATTCGCAACGTAACAAACTGGTGTGGCAAATACAAACTCCAGGACGACAAAAGCTTCACGAGGCACGAAAAATGCATTCCGCGGAATAGAAAGAACGCTAACAAAGAAAAGGTAGAAAACCTTCTTAACTCTAGAATTTCACGTACTTTTGCTGTAAGCCACAGTTGAAACTAGAAACTCTAGAATTTCACCTACTATTCCTGTAAAGCCATAGTTGTAAAAATCAAAATAAAAGAAAATAAATAAATAACATGGAAATATCACTTGTAGAAGGCCGAATGCCCATGTACCACAAGAAGGTGTAAAGTGTCATCAAAATACTGATCAACAAAAAGACAAGTTTAAGAATTGAATTTAATGGAACAGTTGTGTACACAAGATTTATTTAAGATTTATTGTCACTATTTTTGCTTACTCTAAGTTTGCTTGTGTTATTAAAAGTACATCACAAGCGTAATTTAGCTACTTAACACCATTTTCTACATTTTCCCTGTCAATTTAACCCTTTTTCAATATCATTTAATGATTGAATAATTATAATCTCACATAAAGGCATTTGAAAAGGAAAAAGAAAAACAAATACACCTTACCACAAGGCCAGGTTACTTTGGTCTCTAATTCAATTAATATAAAATGCTTTAACAAATAAAAGGGTGTAATACTGTGACTTTTTTCAGAAATAATTCTAGAGTCTTTAGTGGAAACATTGGTCGAAAACTCTCGATGGCACTTGGCAGTCATTACAAAAAACAGTTGGTCTCCCTTGTGCAATGCGACTTCTGATGAAGAGGTTTTCTGAGCTCCATGCACTCGGATTGTTTGATGCTGTTTTCAAATTCATGCTAAGAGAAGACTTAGGACTGTCAGAGCTAAATCTACATGTTAACTTAGCGGGGTTTTTCTCGAATTTCACGGCGAGTATTAGGAGTTTTCTCTTTTAGCATTGCAGCTAAATGTAGAGGATATCAATTTAGTCCACGGTCTGTTTGGTCCTTGACAACAGGAATGGTGCTTACATCAATCAGTGAGATTATTTCCCTAATAAAAGGGATCGTAAAGGTTGTAAATTATGAAAGGTGTTGCTTCAAATTGGGGATCTTTTTTTCAAAACTCCAGCTATATTCAATGGGGAAAAAAGGGAGAGGATGGAAATATTTTGACACTTACTCCTATTGTTCAAGCTTAATTACTGATGGGCGACAACTTAAAGCTACCTTAGAATACACTGGTTTGCAATTGACCCCAACCGAAATGCAGAAATCAGATAATTTAAAAAAAATGAATAAGTGGTAATAATAATAATAATGAGATAAACAGAGAGAAAGATGTTGCACCTGATTTCGAAAAAAAAAAAAACGGAAAAATGCAACCGACACGTACCAAATTTCGTTCTCAAAAATAGAACTGCTCAGAAAAAAAGAGGAAAAAAAACAGTGCATAAAATGATGATAAAAAGAGGAAAAACTGAAAAGACAGCAGAAACAAAATGCAAATTCCACGGGGAGGAGTTACTCGGCCCCCAAGCCAGTTTGAGAGTTACTCCTTGTCCGCCAGCTCCAAATCATACTCGGGGAGAAGTTATTCGGCCCCCAAGCCAGATTAAGAATAACTCCTATAGCGTGATTCGAACCCGCGACCTCGATGACCTCACTTGCACTCGTTGCGCGCCCACGATTACCAGTCGACCATCTGGAATATGCATCATTAATTAATATCAATTGTCGGTATGGAGAGTTTTCAAATACCGGGTGGGGGGGGGGGGGAGGGTGAGGAAGTTTGTCTTACCTAGAGGGCAATCGTGTGTTACCGGTCAAGAATAAAGGAAATGAATCATACAAAGAACTGAAAGAAACGATCTTAACGTGGAATATTAGCATATTTCGTAATGGCGGATGGCATCATTTGTCGGGGGTTGTTAAACACGATGCTTCCGACACTTCTCGAAGAAGCTAAGAAGTGTTTGCATTGGTACAATCTTACACGCCAGATATAGCGCATTTTTACCTCTGTGGACGCATTTATTACACAGACATTTCTTTTACAATAAGTTTACTTTTTGCCAGACGCGGCGTTCATCTTGTTCAATTAGTTTAGGTAATCATTTGGGGCCGAATAAAATTAAGGATTAATATCACTTGTGTTTTCCGAAGTTGCATAAATATCCCTCGTCGGTTAGTTACTCAGGCAATTTCGACAAGGAATCTTGCAGTCATCGGCCATTGGAGATGCCTGAATACGCCAGAGTCACCGTTTTACTTGGCGGTCCGCCATAATCGGCTCTCAAATGAGGAAGACACCCCTCGGTAAAAATGAGATAAGAAAGTCTTTCGAAGAATGCTGGGCTTCAGCTTGAAGGAAAAAGGGTAACCAATCATTCTGCCAGGAAAACCTGTATTTCAAGGCCCCTCGATGCAGATATTCTGGAAAACTTTGTGGCCCAACCTAGAAAGAGTTTACAAGGAGCCGGTTTTGCAATCTTATATCCAATCAGCAAGTTATAATCACCAAAAGAGAAGGTCTATGATCCTCAACAGAGTTGACCGTTCTGAATCCAGAGATGAAAGTATTTCAAGTGTGCAAAATCAAGAATATCAAGTAGCCACTCGCTCGACTGCAGCAATCGCCTCCAGCAATGTAATGGAAATACATTGATTAGCCAGTCATGAACGGCCCTCGACTGTCTTCCACCGCTCCAGGTTTTGCAGGAGCAAACTTACATCTATCACTGGATCCAGCTTCAAGATATTTCATGGTGATGTAAAAATTCTTAATAATAATAGAAACAAGCGTCCATTTGTTATCGAGAGTGATGAGGACGATTGACTTTACAGCTATTTTTTTTAGGTTTGAATTAATTTCCATAGCAGCATTTTCTCGCTCCATAATTACTGACGCGAGAAACATATATTTATTTCTAAGATCGACAAAATTCTTCGGCATATTTGAAAAAAACAACTAGTAGCTGCTGTGATTTTCGACAAATTCCGTCGCAAACCTTTCTTGAATTCTTGCTCGGTCTTTCTGAGGCGCTCGCGTCATCAATAACATGTCCCTTTGAATTTAAGTGGGGAAAGTGCTTTTTACGAGATAAATTAATAATTTTGGTTTGAATGCCATAAGTATTTTTAAAAAAAACAACTTACGAAACTCGCCTACTTGAGCCGTACTGTCGTTTTTGTGCAGACCTCGCAGCGTTCGGTCCATATTACCACGACCAGTAAGAGGTTAAAATAATTAGGAAAATACATTACATCTATATATTACATATAATTTCGAGAAAAAGAAAGTAAGAAGAGGGGGGGGGGGAAAGCAATTCACACGTACCAAAACCAAAACTTCACAAAGGCACAAAAGCTTCACGAGGCACGAAAAATGCATTCCGCGGAATAGAAAGAACGCTAACAAAGAAAAGGTAGAAAACTTTTTTAACTCTAGAATTTCACGTACTTTTACTGTACGCCATAGTTGTAAAAATCAAAATAAAAGAGAATAAATAAATAACATGGAAATATCACTTGTGGAAGGCCGAATGCCCATGCACCACAAGAAGGTGTAAAGTGTCGACAAAATACTGATCAACAAATAGGCAAGTTTAAGAACTGGAACAGTTGTGTACACAAGATTTATTTAAGATTTATTGTCCACTATTTTTGCTCACCCTACGTTTTGTTGTATTACTAAAAGTAAATCATAAGAGTTATTTAGCATAACATCATCTTCTACATTTTCTCCGTCAATTTAACCCTTTTTTCAATATCATTTAATGATTGAATAATTATAATCTCACATAAAGGCATTTAAAAAGGAAAAAAGAAAACAAATACACCTTACCACAATGCCAAGTTAATTTGATCTCTGACTCGATTATTATAAAATCCTTCAACAAATAAAAGAGTGTAATAAAAGGGTGTCATATCAAACTCTTTCCCCAGTGCGACGAACATTTGTTTTTCTCGGTTCCAGGTGTACCCAACCACTAACCCCACGTAATGCGCATGCTCTCCGTTACGAATTTTTAAAATGGCGGACAGGTCAAAGAGGGAAATTAAAAAAACAAAGCGATTTTGCAATGAATTCTCAACATACACCCTCGTTAGAGAGGCGAATCCACGGAAGAAAGATACAAAACTGTATGATATTGAGATCGATATGATATTAAATCGATACCGAGGGCCCGTTTAATTGCCTTCCGCCACGATTATTAGCTTTCTTGACAGCTTTCTGAAGACAGAATACTTTCTTCCTGAAGACTTCTGATATGCGGCTATTGATTATTACACCTCGTATACCTGATTGCTCAAACACTTTGTTTACGATTGTTTAAAGGACCGACTCATGGTTCTCCGTCTTCGTCTTGACATTGCTTTGAAATAGTATAGACTAGTAAGCTGAAACGAAAAATTAATTAAGGAAGTTTACGAAAAATCCAGCAAACAAGCTTTAAAAAGGCAATTATTTAGACTTCATACTTCAACGAACTTCACAAATCTTACTTATTTATCTTGTAAGTAAACGATGGCTGATTAATTCCCGAAGCGCTTTCTGAGTTTCCCGATCCCTCTCCTACTGCTTTCACGCTTACAAAACAGGAAATATCAAAAGGAGGAAGATACAGCTGTTTTGAAACGCCATTTGACGAAGGTAAATCTGCTTTTTGTTCGACACTTTATATATCAAAACAAAGGAAATTTGTTCCTCTTTTTGATTCTGGCGGTACAATTTTAATTTGCGCCTGCGTAAAAGAGATATCGCCCGAGACCCTTCGCTCGGTCGTGTTTTGATCAAAAACGCCTTGTTAATTTCACGCAACCGCTCGGAGAAAAGGTAAAAATGACGAGGGAAAAACTTTATCTTCAAGTTAGAAAATTAGCGAAATAGAAAGCCACAATATTATAGTTTAATATTTCAGAGGTACATTGAGTGCTTTTTCCGTAGAGAATCCGCACGATGGTAAAACATTCGAAAATAATTACACTCGATTTGAGTGGGGTGTTGAAGTGGGCGTGGTCACTACATTCATGTTAAGACTATTTGTACCCCATGAGTTTGATATGTTACTGTGAATATTTTCAGAAATAATTCTAGAGTCTTCAGTGGAAAAATTGGTCGAAAACTCTTGATGGCGCTTGGCAGTCCTTACAAAAAACAGTTGGTCTCCCTTGTGCGATGCGATTACTGATGAAAAGGTTTTCTGAGCTCCATGCACTCGGATTGTTTGATGCTGTTTTCAAATAAATACTAAGAGAAGACTCAAGACTGTCAGAGCTAAATCTACATGTTAACTTAGCAAGGGTTTTTCTCGAATTTCACGGCGAGTATTAGGAGTTTTCTCTTTTAGCATTGCAGCTAAATGTAGAGGATATCAATTAAGTCCACGGTCTGTTTGGTCATTGACAACAGGAATGGTGCTTACATCAATCGGTGAGATTATTTCCCCCAATAAAAGGGACCGTAAAGGTTGTAAATAGCGAAAGGTGTTGATTCAAATTGCGGATCTTTTTTTCAAAACTCCAGCAATATTCAATCAGGAAAAAAAGGGAGAGGATGGAAATATTTTCGTTCGATATATTGTTCAAGCTTGATTACTTATGGGCGACAACAAAGATACCTTAGAATACACTGGTTTGCAACTGACCCCGACCGAAATGCAGAAATCAGATAATTAAAAAAAATGAAAAAGTGGTAATAATAATAATAACATAAACAGAGAGAAAGATGTTATACCTGATTTCGAAAAAAAAGAAACGGAAAAATGCAACCGACACGTACCAAAACCGTTCTCAAAAATACAACTACTCAGAAAAAAAGAGAAAAAGAACAGGACATAAAATGATGATAAAAAGAGGAAAAACCGAAAAGAGATCAGAAACAAAATGCAAATCCAAGGGGAGGAGTTACTCGGCCCCCAAGCCAGTTTGAGAGTTACTCCTTGTCCGCCAGCTCCAAATCATACTCGGGGAGAAGTTATTCGGCCCCCAAGCCAGATTAAGAATAACTCCTATAGCGTGATTCGAACCCGCGACCTCGATGACCTCACTTGCACTCGTTGCGCGCCCACGATTACCAGTCGACCATCTGGAATATGCATCATTTATTAATATAAGTTGTCGGTATGGAGAGTTTTCAAATACCGGGTTGGGGGGGAGGGTGAGGAAGTTTGTACAAATGAAAGTGTAATCGAGCGTTTCCGGTCAAGAATAAAGGAAATGAATCATGCAAAGAACCGAAAGAAGCGATATCAACGAGGAATATTAGCATATGTCGTAATGGCGGACGGCCCCGTTCGCTGGGGCTCGTTAAACACGACGCTTCAGACACTTCTCAAAGAAGTTATCAATTGTGTCCATTGGCTCTCGTCCGATTTGTGTCTAATGGTGAAAGAAGAAAATTCGAAACGTAACAAACTGGAGTGACAAATACAAACTCCAGGACGACAAAAGCTTCACGAGGCACGAAAAATGCATTCCGCGGAATAGAAAGAACGCTAACAAAGAAAAGGTAGAAAACTTTTTTAACTCTAGAATTTCACGTACTTTTACTGTACGCCATAGTTGTAAAAATCAAAATAAAAAAAATTAATTAAATAACATGGAAATATCACTTGTAGAAGGCCGAATGCCCATGCACCACAAGAAGGTGTAAAGTGTCGACAAAATACTGATCAACAAATAGGCAAGTTTAAGAACTGGAACAGTTGTGTACATAAGATTTATTTAAGATTTATTGTCACTTTTTGCTTACTCTAAGTTTGCTTGTGTTATTAAAAGTATATCACAAGTGTAATTTAGCTACTTAACATCATTTTCTACATTTTCCCTGTCAATTTAACCCTTTTTCAATATCATTTAATGATTGAATAATTATAATCTCACATAAAGGCATTTGAAAAGGAAAAACAAAAACAAATACATCTTACCACAAGGCCAGGTTACTTTGGTCTCTGATTCAATTAATATAAAATGCTTTAACAAATAAAAGGGTGTAATACTGTGACTTTTTTCAGAAATAATTCTAGAGTCTTTAGTGGAAAAATTGGTCGAAAATTCTTGATGGCGCTTGGCAGTCATTACAAAAAACAGTTGGTCTCCCTTGTGCGATGCGACTTCTGATGAAGAGGTTTTCTGAGCTCCATGCACTCGGATTGTTTGATGCTGTTTTCAAATTAATACTAAGAGAAGACTTAAGACTGTCAGAGCTAAATCTACATGTTAACTTAGCGAGGGTTTTTCTCGAATTTCACGGCGAGTATTAGGAGTTTTCTCTTTTAGCACTGTAGCTAAATGTAAAAGATATCAATTAAGTCCACGGTCTGTTTGGTCCTTGACAACAGGACTGGTGCCTACATCAATCAGTGAGGTTATTTCCCTAATAAAAGGGACCGTAAAGGTTGCAAATGATGAAAGGCGTTGATTCAAATTGGGGATCTTTTTTTCAAAACTCCAGCTATATTCAATGGGGAAAAAAAGGGAGAGGATGGAAATATTTTGACACTTACACCTATTGTTCAAGCTTAATTACTGATGGGCGACAACTTAAAGCTACCTTAGAATACACTGGTCTGCAACTGACCCCAACCGAAATGCAGAAATCAGATAATTAAAAAAAATGAATAAGAGGTAATAATAATAGTAATGAGATAAACAGAGAGAAAGATGTTATACCTGATTTCGAAAAAAAAAAAAGGAAAAATGCAACCGACACGTACCAAAACCGTTCTCGAAAATACAACTGCTCAGGAAAAAAGAGGAAAAAAGCAGGGCATAAAATGATGATAAAAAGAGGAAAAACTGAAAAGAGATCAGAAACAAAATGCAAATCCAAGGGGAGGAGTTACTCGGCCCCCAAGCCAGTTTGAGAGTTACTCCTTGTCCGCCAGCTCCAAGTCATACTCGGAGAGAAGTTATTCGGCCCCAAAGCCAAATAAGAAAATAAGAAAATAAATAAATAACAAGGAAATATCACTTGTAGAAGGCCGAATGCGCATGCACCACAAGAAGGTGTAAAGTATCATCAAAATACTGATCAACAAAAAGGCAAGTTTAAGAACAGATTTATTTAAGATTTATTGTCACTATTTTTGCTTACCCTAAGTTTGTTTGTCTTATTAAAAGTAAATCATAAGTATAATTTATTTATAATTACTTGACATCATTTTCTATATTTTCTTTGTCAATTTAACCCTTTTTCAATATCATTTAATGATTGAATAATTATAATCTTATATAAAGGCATTTGAAAAGGAAAAAGAAAAACAATTACACCTTATCACAATGCCAAGTTACTTTGGTCTCTGATTCGATTATTATAAAATGCTTTAACAAATAAAAGGGTGTAATTATTCGGCCCCCAAGCCAGATTAAGAATAACTCTTATAGCGTGATTCGAACCCGCGACCTCGATGACCTCACTTGCACTCGTTGCGCACCCACCATTTTCAGTTGACCATCTTGAATATGCATCATTAATTGGCATTAGCTGTCGGTATGGAGAGTTTTCAAATATCGGGTTGGGGGGTAGGGTGAGGAAGTTTGTCTTACTTAGAATGCAATCGAGCGTTTCCGGTCAAGAACAAAGGAAATAAATCATACAAAGAGCTGACAGAAGCGATATTAACGAAGAATATTAGCATATTTCGTAATGGCGGATGGCATCATTTGCCGGGGCGTGTTAAACACGAAGCTTCTGACACTTCTCGAAGAAGCTGAGAAGTGTTTGCATTGGTACAATGGTACACGCCAGATATGACACATTTTTACCTCTGTGGACGCAGTTATACTTTTTGCCAGACGCGACATTCATCTTGTTCAATTAGTTTAGGTAATCATTTGGGGCCGAATAAAATTAAGGACTAATTTCACTTGTGTTTTCACAAGTTGCAGAAATTTCCCTCGTCGGTGAATTAATCAGGCAATTTCTACAAGAAATCTTGCCGCCATCAGCCCGTGGAGATGCCTGAATACACCAGAGTCACCGTTTCACTTGGCGGTTCGCCATAATCGGCTCTCAAATGAGGAAGTTTGGAGGAAGTTTGGTATATGAAGGCACCCCTCGGTAAAAATAAGATTAGAAAGTCTCTCTCCATAAATGCGAAGAATTCTGGGCTTCAGCTTGAAGGAAAAGGGTAAACAATCATTCTGCTAGGAAAACCTGTATTTCAAGGCTCCTCGATGCAGATATTCTGGAAAACTTTGTGGCCCAACTGAGAAAGAGTTTACAAGGAGAGTTTACAATCTTACATGCAATCAGCAAGTTATAAACACCAAAAGAGAATGTCTATGATCCTCAGCAGAGTTAACCGTTCTGAATTTAAGGATGAAATTATCTCAAGTGTGCAAAATCAAGAATATCAAGTAGCCACTCGCTCGACTGCAGCAATTGCCACCAGCACGAATGGAATTTCATTGATTAGCCAATCATGGAGAACCCTCTACTTTATCTACGGCACTCTACTTCCACCATCTTCCATATGTTTGATGGTGATGTAAAAATCGTTAAGAACAACCAAAGAAAGCGTCCATTTGCTATCGAAAGTGATGAGCGGATTGACTTTACGGCTGCTTCTTTAAGTTTGAATTAATTTCCTCAGCACCATTTTCTTGCTCCATAATTTCTGATGCGAGGAACAACATGTTTTTCCAGGATCGACAAAACTCTTTGGCAAATTTAAAAAACAACCAATGCCATAAAGAAATTTTAATAAACTACTAACTAAACTCGCTTACTCAAACCGTACTGTCGTTTTTGTGCAGACCTCGCTGCGGTCGGTCCGAATTGCCACGACCTTGGGCCAATATTCCTAAGTACCGCTCTCGCACTCAGTCGATAAGAAGTTAAAAAATAATAAGAATAATGATAACATTAAAATATAAAATATATATATATATATATATATATATATATATATATATATATATATATATATAGGAAGTCTGCAAGTCGATTTTCGCGTGGAACAGTGCTCAATACGTTGAAGCAGAGCAGAATAAATATTATGAGAGGGAAAAAGGGACGCAACTACATTTCCCGACAAGCCTGTTTCGTGAATCGCTTCACTCTTCAGGGGTTTTAATTTCAAAAATTAATTTCGAAACAGGCTTGTTGGGAAATGTAGTTGCGTCCCTTTTTCCCTCTCATAATATATATATATATATATTAATAATATTATTATTGTTATTAGTATTTTAACCTATTACTGACCGAGATATGCAAATATATATTACATCTAATTTCGAGAAAAAGAAAGGAAAAAGAAAGGGGAAAAAAAGCAATTAACACATACCAAAACCATATCACTGAAGAATACTTAGTGCCCCTAAAAGATAACTGCTCAGAAAACAATGAGAGAAAAAGGTGAAAAAAGGATAAAAATGATGATGATAATAAGGGGAAAAATAGAAAGACAGCAAAAACAAAATGCAATACAGAAAAAATACGCAGCTGTCCATTATCTAGAAATGCACAACGCTTACTGTGACGCGGATGAAAACTCCCTTTATTAACGAATACACCCTAAACAACACACAACTTGTGCGAGTGTCCGCGGAAAAAGATCTAGGAGCTACAATTACGGGTACGTTGTCTTGGCACCCTTATATATACACCATCATCACTTGAGACAACAAGCTCCTTGGGCTCCTAAAGTGGACATGTCCATTACTAACTGACGTGTCTACCCGGCGCGCGCCATACTTATCGCTAGTCAAGTCACAACTCTGCTACGCTACTCAAGTCTGGTCGCTTGCTCAGGTTTCCCTGAAGACACAAGGCGAGCGAGTGCAGCGGCGCGCTACCAGATGGATCTTACAAACCCGGATTGGCGAGATGTCTTGCAGAGACAGACTTATTACCCTGGACTTACTCCCTCTTACCTACGACAGAGAACTGAAAGACTTGGTATTCTTTTATAAGTGCTTCTTTAACCATATTCACCTTGATGTTTCACAAACTTTATTTCTCACGGCCGACTAGACTAAGCAACTCCTTTAATTTAAAAACACTAACCTGTGAAACGAGCACTTTCAGGCCTCCTACTTCAATCGCATTGTGAAACTTTAGAATTACTCTTGTTCTACTGCTCCTTCCTTTAGTTTTTCGAATCCGCTCTCCTTCCAGCTCTTTTCGTCAAACAAACACTTTTTGACTGCCTGAGAACGTCCTTTGACATTGACTGGCCCTGCACGTAGACACTAGTTAGAACTTGCTCGTGCTACAAGCCAAAGGTGTAGTTAGTACTATGTTATAAACCAAATCAAGTTGTTAAAAAAGTGTCAATTTAAATGGCAGAAATTGAAGCAAATGCGACCGTCTTCTTAAGTCTACTTGTAGCATGTAACCAGTTCTTTCTTTGTCGAGAATCAATACAATGGTTTTCGACAAGGTTTCGACAAGTTAAAGGTCATTAGTATATACTAAAGTAGTGGATAGCGTTGAAGGTGCGCTCTGATTAGCTACTCAAACTCCGAATATCTTTTGCTATTTACCTCCGAGCAACTCGCGAGTTTCACGCTCCCGCACTTGCAGGAATAAATTGATTAAAATCATCTTTTTGTGCTATATTATCTCACTGATTTAGTGTGTACTAAAAACAGATATTCGCTTCCGTGTCGTGGCTATTAATGAATATTTGCCAAGCCGCTTCGCGGCTCGTTAAATATCTGCTTCTAGCCACCTCCATTTCCGTAAATAGTTATTACTTATATCTGAAATAACCTCGATTTACAGAATTTGTTTCAGCACAAATGAAGAAAACATAATTTTCTCCATTAAATGATTTCTGGCTCAATTTCACGAACGTAAGCATTTACAACTTAGTACTAGTACGAGAATTCAACCTTATAAAGGTGCCAAGACATCGGGAGGATCTCGAAAAATTCTCAGTTCAAACCTCGATATATGAGGAGGTATTTAGCATTATCAGAATTTACAACTGCTTATTTAACCTAGGGTTATTGAACAGTTGTTGAGTAACTTTTGTGGCATCATAGTGGCCTGGCCCAGAATGATCATATGAAATTAGATGGGTGTGGTAGTAAGGAACTCGTGTTGTAGGAATGGTACCGTAGCTGTTGAAGGGAGAGCGGAAACAATCGCAATTGGATTTTCAAGACTTTAGCTGTTGCTCTCGTGCATAAATCACCAACTTCATTTGCGAAAAATCAGTCTTGGCTAATTTGTAAACGTCTTCTAACCCATTAACGCCAGTTGTCATCCAGTCTCTGTACTCTTCGATGTTATCAGAGACTTCTTCACAAACAGCTCCCCAAGTCTACGTGTGTCGAAAGCTTCACTAATTCCCTAATCCAAGGGAAGTGCAGTGCTCTTCGATATGTTCCTTGTATTCTCTCGAGTGTCTATTGAGCTGTGAGGCAACTGCTCTGAAAAAACAGTTCTCATCTCTTTCGATCTTGTCAACTTCAAGGTTAAAACCCTAAAGATTCCTTATCAAATTATCCATGTGTTAAGCAGTTAAGTCTAATTCCAAAGAATTCATCTTTTTCTCTACTTCTATAAACTTTTCAGTTTTTAAACCGGTGGACCAAAGGAAAGCCAGGATATCTACCGTTTTGTTTTTACATCTTTCCATAAAGGTGTCCATAAAATCTTGGAGATGTAGAACCCTTTGGATGATATAATCTACGATACTCCAGGTTTTAAGTCGCTCTACGAGTCCCGGAAAATTTACGTTACACCATGTGCTAATGAAGTCCTCTTCATGAGAAATTCAGTTCAAGTTGCTTCATGTGTTGTTGTGGCGATGAAAGGTTACCTTCTCTAATTATTTCAACTGGCATAACAGGCTTAGCTCTCGAGGTCAATCTGTTTATTTGTCGTTTGCAATTCCAGGCAAACGATACACAACTCATTACAGTTATCGCGAGTTCTGGTCCAAGACACCACAGAGGAGCGATCTATTAATATGTCTGTGTAAACGTTCATTCTTTTCTATTCCACACCCAGGAAGTATGTCCGAAAGACACCCCTTTTGTATGTATTTGCGAAGGCATTCTAATTAATGGAGAGTTTCCTTAGGCAAACGATCCTTCCAAGAAAACAATAACCGTTCTAGGTTTGCCTCGATCTCATCTGAGCCAGGCGTACTCGTTGTCCTTTCTGTACCAAGGTCTCCATTTCGACGTAAGATGAGAGACAATTCAGAGGAAAACAGCTTACCGTAACTGTCTTTTTTGGAAATAGTTTGAACTATCCTTGAACACGCATGAAACAAGTCCAATCTAATTTTTACTCCTGAAAAGATGCGTTCATAAAGATTTCTTGCATGACAACAGTCGTTCACTATTATCATTTCCAAGGGAACTCCTTCCCTGTATAGCCCTGTATAGCTCTGTATAGCCTTGTATAGCTGTGTATATCTCTATATAGTTGTGTATAGCCCTGTATAGCTGTGTATAGCCCTGTAGAGCTGTGTATAGCTGTATCTAGCCTTGTTTAGCCCTGTATGTGTGTGAGGGTATTGTATATAAAGTACATTACATGTATGTAAAGTATAGGACATAATACGTATTGAGGACATAATAATGGCTCATACATAAAGTATCTACCACATTGAATACCGCTAACAGCTATAATTCTCTATCAAGATGGCGGGAGCTCAATTCGAGTACGATGAAAAAGGCACAACTTTTTATTACTTTCTTTTATCGTTCTTTGGTATAGTGCTTGTGCCCCTAACATATTATGTATGGAAGGTCACAAAATTGCCAGGTAAGTTCGAAATCGTGTGAGTCAGTTACTCAGAAGGCGGCGTTAAAATTAGTTCCGGCCGGCTTGGATCTCTTACCATATGGCCGTCTTCTACCTTATATTTATAATTTTTTTATATTTTAACCCATGTGCTTTTAACACCCATTTTTCAGAGGATCAAAAGGAAACAGTTAAAATCTGTAGATGTCCACCATGTGTAGAGAAACGGGAATTGTTGCGGAAAAAGGAGCCGAAATCGAAGAGTATTCGCTATGTGAGGTAATTTGTTACAATCATCTGTCTTGTAATTTTAGAATGACGTGTCTTTTGGATCTTCGATGCGCTCCCTTTTTGTTATTTTTAAGGATGATTTTGTCAGATTTTTTTGCTTTTAAATTATTAGATCTTGGTCATTTTGATTTCATACTCTTTTGGCTGAAAGGAAAATCGCCAAATTCGAGGTTATTCCGTTATATTTTGTACATGTCCAAGTAAATAGACTCACCATTCACATATATGGACATATCTAATATTGATTTCTTTACTTAGTTGTCCTGAACACTAGTTAGCTCAATCAAATAAAATTTTGGCGAAGTATTGCTCGTAAGAGTACCTAACATGTGTACTCAAGGCAAATGTATTCATTGCTTACCTGGATAAATTGTAAGCTTACTGTAAATGGTCGCGCACCTTGAAAAGATAATTAAAGTAGAATAGATTAAACGGACAAAGGATCAACTATAACATTGTTACTTATCGGTATGTTCTAATTTAGTTACTGATATTGTGTCACTTCCTTGAAAAGGTATTAAAAAGAAATCATAATATTTCATTCAGAGAAATTAAGAGTGTTTATGTTACCACAGTTTTGTTACGCCAGTTTTGTACTGTATCAGTTCTAGGCTTAGACCGATTTCAACCATCAAAGCCAAGCCAAATTTGAATTTTTTTGATGGAGAAGTTAATTCTCTCTGTTAACTGCTATACCTTCCCTTTTGAGTTCATTCCAAGACTTTTGTTTTTTTCATGATTGTGTCCTTTACAACATATCAATGAACAAACCTTTAATGGTTCAATTATACCTAAGTTCAAGAACAATTTTTCTTTATTTTCTTTCTAGGTGTTGATGTACAAAGATAAGTTTTAACTTAAGGAGAACAAAATCAGAACCAAAGATATTATTTTATGAAAAATATTTATTATCTGTCATCTTAATTTTGATTTGTACCTGTTCTTTTTTAGTCTTTCAGCTATAGCAGTTTTATGGGCTTTGTTCTTTATTGGAGCATATAAAGTGTCTCAATTTGAAAGAGAATTTGCTGAATATGATCCTTATGCTGTCTTAGAGTTGGACAGAGTGAGTAATTGTAAACGAATTGAAATGAAAAAAGTTTATAAATAAGGCTGTTACATGCATGTTGTCTGTGAACACAGATTAGTATTTAGACTATTGTCAATGTTACAATTTTGCAAACAATGGTTTTAGTTGGAAAAGGCATGTTTGTTAAAAAAATTGACCTCCTTTGAGAAGCTGATTGGATTAAAATGTTCTTAAGTGTTGTGAATTAAAATGAGACTACATGTAACAAAAGTTGAAGAACTTGTCTTTTCAAAGTAGTTCCACTGAAATAACAATATGGTTGTCAAGTTAACAGTGTTGGCCAAGAGTGTGCTCTTTTTCTATTTTACACTGCTAGTTATTTTTAACTACTGACTCCAAGACAATTTTGTACATCAACTCAGTCTTTACTTGACTAACTTCAACAACAATCTGTTCCTTTCATACATCTTATTCAGTGATTTATGTGATGAACAGATATCAAAAACAAAAATATTTAATGGTGATTGGCCTTTGTGACTTCAGTGTTTACATTAATTTTATGGTACTTGAACAAAAACTTCCTGGGAATTATTAAATTGAGGTCAACTGACTACAAAGTATCAGACCTTGATGATGTGTCCACAATTACAGCCTTTTATTTACTGTGATAAACAATTTTGGCAGTGCAAATTTCAGCTGAGCATGGAAAGCACAAGTAATCCAGCCTCTTACTGCTTTTTCTTTTTGTCCCTCTGTGATTAGTCCTGAGATGTAATGTCACTCTCTCAAATAACACTTATTATTCAACTAAACCAGTCACAAATTCATGATATGTGTTTAACCCTTTAAGTCCCACTAATGACCCAGAGAGGATTTCTCTTTACATTATCAATATGATATCAAGCAGACAAGTAATGAGAATAAAGAAAAACATCAATTAGGGGATTATTTGTTGATCCAATTCCAAATTCTCCAAACTAACTTCATGTGAATTGTATGGGAGACAGTAAGGAGAATTACTAATGAGATCTTGGGAGTTAAAGGGTTAACCCTGTTTCATGTGTTAACTTGATCTTTTTGGCTGTTTGTGAGCTTTTCCTTCACCTTGACTGGCCTCTGTGATTTCTTTTCATCAGATATATTTAATTTTTTCACACTCTGTTGAAAAGTACACTCAGTTTACTGGCATTTATAATCTCCCCTTGTCTTTCCATTAGGGTGCAAGCACGGCAGATATACGTCGACAGTATCGCAGACTCAGCATGAAATTCCATCCTGATAAGGACACTGGTGATTCCCAAAAGTTCATGAGGATAGCAAAAGCATATGAAGCGTACGTTAAAAAAAAATTTTTTTTCACTTCAATCTCTCCAAATATTTGGGGTTCATGAGAACTTGTAATATGTGTCTAAATAACCATTATTAATTTCTAGGTTAACTAATGAAGAATCACGAAAAAATTGGGAGGAACATGGCAACCCTGATGGACCTGGGGGTGTGTAAGACTTAATATGTCACTAGTGTTAAATATTTTTTATTTTGATGGTTAATTTCATCATCAGTGATAGACAAGATGAACAAGTTACAAGGGTTATTATACTGCAAAGAATGTTTTTGGAAATCTCTTTAACTCCATTTTGTTTGAAGGTGTATAATTATGTAAATAAAGATTTGTATATACTAATCAAAACAGTAGATAATGTTGAAGGCATGCTCTGATTGGCTACTTAAACTCTGAATATTATTTTCTATTCACCTCCAAGCAACATGCGTGAGGTTTGTACCCAAAAATATCATAACTGTTGCAGGAATAAATGAGTTAAGATCTTATTTTTGCGCTACATTACCTCATTGTTTATTATATATACTAAAACAACTTTTTAACTCAGTGTCTGTGGCTAGTAGTGGATATTTACCTTGAAGTTTCCACTTTGTGGCTAGGTAAATATCCCCCACCAGCCACCTCCAATTTGGTGAATTTAAATGTACCTTAACATGTAAATGATGGTTTACTTTTTTTGGAGAAAAGTCAACACAGAGACAAAAATAAAATTTCTCATTCTACTTTATTTTGTAGCAACAAGCTTTGGAATAGCCTTACCTTCCTGGCTTGTTAGCAAGGAAAATTCCATGTGGGTTAGTTAGTAAATTCCTTTTTCATTTTTTATTTCCTCCATTTCAACAATCACAACCTATGAATAATTACAACAAGATAAAGAAAATGGAGAAGGGCATAATATAGCAAGCTAAGTAGATGTCCTTTATGCTAAAGTACATTTTTTCATACACTCAGTAAAACAAAGACAATTTGCTATCTGTAAACTCAAGATTTTCTTTTAGCAGATACACAATGTTGGTGTTGAAAAGTGATCATGAAAATTTAGTCAACTATGTTATTGTAGCAGAGTAAAATGCTGAAGTGAACCTTTTAATGGTCTGTTTCGAAACTACTTTTCATTTCATTTTTCGAACTGAGTCCTGGTGCTCATCCTTGTACATGGAAATAACATTCTGTAGCAGATGACATAAAAAGCATAACACAAGTTACTTAGAAATAGGCCACTGTTAGGAAAATCTTTATATTATGAGGTAAAAGTCCATACGTATGATGAGCTTTCTCAGGTTTATATTGGCAAAAAAATCTGATATCATTTTCCTGCTTATGTGCAATTTAGGTTTTGGGAGCTTATGGACTTGCCTTCATGGTGATCCTTCCAATTGCAGTGGTACGTTTCTAACTCAATATTTTGATTTTAGTATCATTGCTGCATGATTTCAGCTTAAAATGAATAAAAGGTAGGCTGATTTTTGTTTTCTTTTTGTAAGGATCATGGTAACATATCTGGAACAAAGAGCAATTATACAAATCAAACCAGTTTGAAGCAATTTTGATTTAGTGTTCCTTTTAAATTAAGAAATTTATACCATACAGATTTGATAGACCTCGGTGCACAGCCACACAGCTCAATATGTTGTGGCTTGTGTATTATCAAGCCCAACACATTTACTTCACATCTCTCAATTTTTGACCAGGGGACATGGTGGTACAAGTCAATCCAGTATAGCTGTGAACAAATCCTTTTGAATACCACTCAGCTGTACATCCACTTTTTTCTCAAGACACCAGCCATGCAATCTAAACGTATGTATACTCAGTTTGTAATATTGTGGAAAAGGAGAACCACACAACAAATTCTCTGCTCAAAGGATTTTTTCAAGTAACTTGACACTGCCGAGAAGGAAACTATATCATGTACAGTATATTACACTATATCACACCAGTTTTAGCATTAATCATAACCATTACAATTTCCTCAAATGCGATTGGTGCATTAGCTGCTTTATATATCACTAATCACTCTATACAGTTGTGATCAGACAGTATAATTGGACAGTTGGCTGTAATTAGACAGTTGAAGCAGCCAATCATACTAAGTTCAGTCGGCTAAATCCACCAATGACAGAATTGATCACAATAACCATTATAGCAACAACCACTTACCCAAAACAAAATTTCTAAATATTTTTTGCTTTAGACATTGTCCCTACTGGAGCTGTTTGTCCAAGATGTACTTTTTTTTTCAGAAATTGTAGTGGTTATGATTAATTGGTAACAGGACTTTGTGTTGTCCAATTCTGGAGGTAATCATGTAAGTGATCGACAAATTGGACTTCCACTTTGCGGTCATCCGATTTTGTTAATCACTTGCATGATTACAGACTGAATTAGCACTCAGTCCTATTACCATTATAAATCACTGATCACCTAACTCATAACTCCTGTGATTAACAAACACAGAATGTCTCCTCACAATATCATTACAATATCAAGCAGACAAGAGATGAAAATGAAGAAAAAGATTAATTAGGGGATTATTCAGAATTATATAGAGTTCTCTTCTCATAGGTGTGTTAATGATTTTGGCTGGGTCCTTGGAATTTGAAAAAGGTCACAATAATGAAGTTCAGGGGAGGCCTAGTGATAATTCAGAGCTACCAGAGGTGAGACAATGGGCTATGGGTATGTCTGTTTTTAACTTAACCCTTGCATGCTTAAGAGGGACTAGTGTCTAATTTTTTTGCTATAATAACACTGATGCATCAAATATTGAGGTGACAAGAATAAGGAAATGATCACCAACTAAAGAGGCTCTTGATTGTTGAACAAATCCTCCTTGTCTAGCAGCTTAAGAAATGTACAGTGAACTGTATGGAGAATATACATACTGATGTTAGGGTGTAAGGGTTCATAGTTTAGTGCATAAAAATAATGTTGTCATCTGTGCCTTATTACATTTGTCTGATTCACTTGTGACTTGTGTTAGCTCATGCGAGACTTGCCGAATCTGGGGGACAAGAACAAAGAGGCACCACTTTGTTACCCTTACAGCATCAAGGCAAGAGCTCTGATCCATGCTCACTTATCACGCCTAGAGCTTCCACGGCTCACGCTCAAATCAGGTGAGGCAGGGGAAAAGTCTTTTTATGAGAATTGTGTATATTCATGGTACTGATTAGCCCATGGGCTTCCTTACATCCAAGATAAAGTGAAATCCTGCTATCGTAAACCCTTTGTGTTATGAATTGTCCATATCCCATCTGATTTTGTGCCATTTTACTGAATGAGTTGTGTCTGGACACTTAAGACTAGAGGTGGCTTAGGGCCTGGCAAAGGACCTTTGAAATGGGATATACTGTAAAGGTCTAATACAGTAAAATAAACAAATGATCATTATCTGTTATTCAAAGAAAAAAAACCTTCTTGTCATGGTGGCATTTCAGATCTTGACTTAATACTTCAAAAGAGTCCATTCCTCATTCAAGAAATGGTGAGTTGTGTGTCACAGCTGGTTGGCATGGCCAAAGAAGGAAGAGGTATGTTGAAACTAGTGGATGAAGTTTAATCAAATCCATATATGATTTGTCCATCCTACCATAACTTGTAACAAATTGATTAGGCCACTGGAAATTTTTTGAGAGAGGCAGTGAGAGCAAAGTGTCTTGGCCAAGATTAAAAAACAAAATGCATGGAGCTAGCCCTGATCTTTTGATGTGAAGTCCTGGATGCTAAAGCCACTGCATCTTTATGGTTTCTTTGCAAGATGTATGATTATTTATTCATTTTTCAGTTGCAAACACACCACGGCTGGAGACAGTGGAGAATTGCATGCGTGTCAGTCAAATGATAATTCAGGGGCTGTGGGACACCAAGTCTCCCTTGTTACAACTGCCTCATCTCAGTCAGGAAAATTTGCGACACTTCACCACCAAAAAGGTAGAAGATCTTGATTTTATCAAAAAATAAAATTTTAAATTATACTTAAAGCATTGAATTTCACCAGCATGAATAGTTTAAGGTACAAATATGCAAGCTATCTTCCCTTGAGGGAGCTGTTATCACTTATGTTTGTTATTCAGTAAGACCTCAATCTGAGTTATTTTTCAAGTGACCTGTTCACAGAATTAGGTCTTTCTTCTTATATGGTAGCAAAGCATGATGCATCAGTCATTTAAACAAAGAATCACAAAATGAAATGTTCTTATCTTTCTGTGAAAAAGGTGAATGAGTATAATATTGTTTGTGACACTCCTTGTTCCCAGCGAAGTGTTCGTTCCATCAAGCAGCTGGCAAGTATGAAAGATGAGGACAGAAGGTCAGTCTTGTCTTTACTCTAATCAATATTTATTCAAGAGTGAATGATGGAATCAATGAATGTTTTGTAGGTAATTAATGAGCTGATTTTGTCTTTTCAACTCAGTTGACACCTTGTTGCATCACATTACAGGGCTCTTTTGCGAAACCTAACTGGGGAACAGTATGAAGATGTCATTAATGTTTGTTCAATGTTTCCGTATGTGGAGATGGAGGTTAAACCTCATGGTTAGTTTGTTATGCTATCTATCCACTCTTGTGTCCAGAAATGCAAGCAGTAATTTCATCAAAAGGAGTAAATATTAATGAATTTGATGATTTTGGAAAATTTTAGTCAAATACGTCGAAGCAAAATCAGCTCATCAGATTTGATGATTTTGATGAATCTTTGCCATTTTTGTTACTGCATGCATTTCTGGCCATATCTCTATCCATCAGGCTCTACAGCTACACAACACTGCGAGAAAACATTGTGTGTAGTATTCATAGATACAATATGACTGTGTTTAAGACTTTGCCAGTCTCTTAGTAAGTGGAGGCAAAGGAATATGGGGGGCAAAAATACATTTGGCAGGGTTCTCAGTTAAGTGTGATCCCCCTGTTTTTTTTTCTTTTTTTTTGCTTGTCCTTGCAAACTAACTGAGTGGATCAGGATGAAACTAAAATTTCTAGAAAGCACAAGATTAATGCACAAATTGTTCTCTTAGTCAGGAAGGACTCTCAAATCAGTTTAAATTTGTGAAACTAATTTTTTAGATTATAGTACAAATTAATGCTCATTTATTCCTATCATGAAAATAAATTTTGAAGTTCGTTCAAACCAAAGCTACATTTCATTTGTTGTTTCAATGATCACTTCAGTCTTTGAGTCAAAATTTATCGCATACACCTGAGAAGAGACAAAATGTTTTCAAGTTTACCAAACAAAATGATTTCTGCTTTTTTTTTTTAACTATAGACATGCTCTAGGAGTCGTTGTTAGCTTGAAGGCCGTTATTGTCAAAGTTGGTCAATCATAAAACGAGAATAGTAGGGAAATCAAGCTAATTATTTTGACGAGGCGCGGAACATTTTTCCTGAGGTTTACATTTCAAACTTATTTTTTACAGTCTTGGATGATGCAGATGATGCAGGACTGATCACAACAGGCGCAATAGTGACTGTGGCTGTTATAATAAAAAGACGAAACCTTGGGGTGAGTTGCTTCTTCCACTTGGCGAAAACCAAGACTTTAGCTGAAAAATGGATCACAGCTCAAAAGACAGATCAATTGTTGTGGTCTTCACTACGATGTATGATACTGAAGATCGCCCTGTGTTGCAAACTGCTTTCTGGTAAAGGTTAGGGAGATAGAAGCAGGGAGAGCACGTATGCTGTCCCCATCTTTCCGCCTCTTGAAACTTCTAGAAAACCTTAACGAGGGGACATTGGGTTTTCGGTTTTGCGGGTTTGGCTATTTTTAGATCGGTTTTTCGGTTTTTGTGCCATAAAACTTTGGTTTTTCGGTTTTTGTGCCATAAAACTTTGGTTTTTCGGTTTTTGTGCCATAAAACTTTGGTTTTTCGGTTTGGTGCTAATTGCCCATTTGGGTTGCAGTTTCACTTCGATCTGAGCGGCAATTGTACGCCTCCACTCGATTCGTATAGCCACGAAACCTCTGTATACTCCACTGGTCGCCATTGTATCGGATCAATTAGAGGTTTGATAACTGGGATGTGAAAATTTATAGGTTTTGACGGTTTTGCATGCAGTTTTTGGTTTGACTCAATTTTTTTTGCGGTTTTGCGGTTTTGGATGATTTTTCGTATGGTTCGGCAGTTTCTAAGAGACCCCAAAGCCCCCCTCCTCAGAGGTTAGTGAGAGAGAATTCCTACCCTTCTTATTGTTTAGTTCCACTTTTACAGGAGCTATTCGAGAAGGAAAACGAAGGTGATGTCCTACTACTAAATGGCGTGAATCCAAATGAAACTTTAGAACCAAAGGTACTTTTATATGGAAAATATCTCTCTCTCTCTCTTTTTTTTTTTTTTTTTTTAACTAAAAACACGTTTGGTCCAACAGTTAGTGAGCTGGACTTCGTATCAAGAGGAACATGTGATGGCCAGGTCTTCCTTCATTAAACTCTATGCTCGGTGGAACGTTAAACTGTCACAGTGCTGTTCTCGACTAACGATTTAATAAATGAGTGGAGATGGTGTCAGCGGACTATCACAGAAACTTAATAACATGGAAGGGTGGGGGGTGGGGGGTGAAATTGTGACCGTTAAGCTTCTCATTCGTGGGAAGTAACAGTACATTTACAGCTTTAGTTGCTGAATGTTTATAATATAGAAATACGCTCTCTACAATGGATACTAAAGGGGGGGGGGGGGGGGGGAGGAAATGGGAATGTTTTTTCGTCAAGAAATTAAGTTTGGTAATAACCCATCCCGTGTTTGTTAACAGGGCTCACCACAACCTGGTGGTCACAAAGTCTGGCAGAAAAACAAAAAGAAAGGGAAAAAGGCCAAACCACAAAAAAAGCAACCCAAGAAAAAACCCGTGAAACAACAGCCTAAAAAGAAAAACTCACAGGATGAGAAAGAGGTAAAAAATCGATAAATCAAGATGAGCTTTCGCGGGGTGACTTTTAAAGTAATGACGACGTAAAGTAAGATATCTAATTCATTTGTTGCGAGGTCAGAGCAAAGAAAAAAAAGTGAGTGACGTTGTACACACTGTGTGTTATATGCCCTGTCTCTGAAGTGTAGAGAACCTGTAGGAAGTTTTCCACATAGAAAGTTGACATTTTATAAAACAAGTAATCTTCAGTTTTTGTTGTGCTTATTTCTAGGATCAGGTTTGCTTATCCTCATGTGCGGTGATCGAAAATGACTCTGTGGGAACTTTTACTTCTTTCTTCCGCTATTTCTGGTCTTTCTATGATAACCTCTGGCCGATCCAGTCGCGAATTTTTCAATTCTTGTGCCTCATTTTTAAAATTTTGCCACTTTCATGTGATTCTGGAACATGCACGATGGAATGACAAAAAAATTACTTAGTAATTATTTCAATTCGCTGTTCTGTCTATTAATTCTTTAGAAAACTATAGAAGAAAAAGAAGAATCAAATGAAAAGAAGAACAAGAACAAGAACAAGAAAGAAGAAGAGAGAGAGGAAGAGGAGGAGGAGGATGAGGACGTGGAAGCGGAGAAGGAAGAAGTGGACGTGGAAGCAGAGAAGGAAGAAGTGGACGACGAGGAAGACAATGATGAAACTGATGATGATACTACGAACGAGAAAATTGAAGAAATTAAGAAAGGAAGAAGAAAGCCTGATGAGCAGGAATCTGACTTGGATAGCAGCAGGTATTTTGAAAAAAGTCTCGCTATAGTGGCTCTTTTCTCGTTGGAACTGCAAAGCTACCTTCTCCTTAGGGGAAAACTAGAAAATATTGGTATGATGACAGAAAAATACACGTTTTGATTAAAAGCCAAGATTGTTCTTGAGAACTTCATTGGCTTCTTTTCTTTTCCTCTTAGTTCTGGTGAAGATGATGACAGCTACGTTCCACATAATGTTAGCGCTCGGGATTCAGAAGATGAAGCCGAGTGGGACCGACTGCAAGCCGAAGTTAGGACTCGAGATGCAATTCTGGATCCGAAGTCAAAAGAAAGCCATATCGTCCATGCGCCGTATTTTCCAGAGGTTTGACTTGAATTGAATTTTGTTTCCTCCTAGGAAAATTACGTTATCTTTAAATCCCACAAATGAGTTTAGTTTCACTGTTTTTCTTGCAATTTTTTTACAGGAAAAGCATGAATGGTGGTGGATATATGTCACAGATCGCAGAAGAAGAGAGCTAATAACACGGCCTCAAATGATATGCAACCTTAAAGACGAAGAAAAGGTATGTGTGATCTCTGACTCTACACACCCATTCTTGCACCAACAAATGACAGAATCCTTCCTTTAGATCGCTGGGTGTGCGGAACTGTTGAATGGTTGTAAGAAATACCTAAAACTAAATCACGTCCATAATAGAAAAGTTTTCGTTGATCACGAATTCAAATTGTTTCTTACCATACAAACTTGACGATCGCTTAAGGATCAATTACATCATCGTTGAAACTTAAAACAAGAACTTATATTTAATCTAAAAAATTCATTTCAAAGTCATTCTCTTTGGAGACGAAAACGTTAACAATTGTATGTGTTCATGCCTCCTGCTGGAGATTTCGAAAATGAAAACGAAGATGTTTGCACGTAGATTAAATATAAACTGTTGTTGCTTCTCGTTCCAGCTGGATCTGAAGTTTCAAGCACCGTACAAAGCCAAAACGTACCATTACACTGTCACTCTACGATCAGACTCTTACTTGGACTTGGACGTTCATCAAAATTTTAACGTAAGTAATTTTACTAAGTGTGTTCAATGATGCCTCTGCTACAGGAATGATTGAAATAGTTAACGATAATGGCGAAGCTAACCATAAAGTTCCCTGTAGGTCAGTACTGGAGCATCAGAGCACGCAATCCAAAACGGTAAACAGATGTTGGATGTTAATAATTTCCGAATGGGGAATGGCTGAAGAACATTCAGTTTTATCGAGCATAAAAGACATCGGCATAACTTATTTCTACAAACTTTTTCAGATTAATGTGGAAGAAGCTAAAGAAGTTGATACCAAACAATGGGATCCTGATTCAGATGAAGAAGACAAAGACGACTTGGACGAGAGCGGAGAGAGTGAAGAAGAGGAATACAGTGACTGAACCGAAAAAAAAACCTGGTTACTAATTTTTTTTTTTTTTGGTTAAATTTTGCAAGCCCGAGAAAGGGTGCTCCTTTGGCTGTGTGCCAAAGGGATTGCAATGGCTGGTTCATTTTTACCAACCAAAACAGACTGTGATCGATGGCTCCTCTCGTCAATTAAACACGTTTCTGCGAGCGCCTCTTTTAAGATCAACGTACTAGTTTCTTCAGCTATAGCACAAAACAACAGGACAGCTATTTTCATTTTAACGATTTGGACATTATCAGCAAATGTATAAGAATCTGCAAATTCAAGTTTTTTTCTTTTCGTTTGTGTTGCGCTGGGCCATAAGTAGAACGAGATTCATCATCTTTTGACAATTTTCAACGAATTAAGGAAACTTTTACGAAGGGTAATGCATATTTTATTGTCACTCAACACGAACTGGATTCGCTTGCGTTTATGCTTCATTATAAACAGAATTTACCCCTGAAAACATGGACTGGGTTTTTCAAAAGGCGACTAAACTAACCCAGGGTTTGTGTGAAACTTTGTGATGTTATAGACAGTTTAAGTATAATTATTTCGTTTCCTGCAAGTTTACGTTAATTTAAGACAAAATTGGCAAGACGTTAGCTCTAATGAGCATGTTTAATTTGTAACAAGAGAGCATCTCTACCAAGCTTGGCTCATTCTCGGCGAAAGAACCCGTTTTACATTCACGAGAAGCGAACAAAGAAACAGAGAAATAAAAACAAGATAGAGCCTAGGAAATGATATTCACAAAACAAAATAGTAAAAACTTTACGGACTCTTACACCGAGGCAAACCTCCAAGGTTTAGTTTCAATTCGGGACTAATGTTAAGCGCCATTTGAACAACCAACCTCTGGCTTGTATCCTTTTTAGTGGTACATAGCACTCCGACTTTAAAGTCACCAATTCAAAGTTCGAAACAAGATTGAGAAAGTTAGCTCCAAACAGAAACTTTACTCTGATGGTATTTAATTATGAATTGGTGCGAATCGTGCTTCGAACAAATTGACGTTGAAAATTTGAACCCGTGCTTACTCTTTAAATACGACCTCTCACGAGAGTGGCCGATTGTCAATTAAAGCAGAAATTTTTTTCAAGAGATTAACAATTATCGAAGAGTGGATATTTTGTTATAATTTATTCCATTGATAAACAGCCCGCACGAATTTCCATCGGCTCGACGAATTATCAGTTAAAGTTTAAAAAAATTCATCAACTTAAAACGGTTTATATATTCAGCTATTTTCGGTACTAGTTACAAAGTATTATGTTTCAAGATTAATCTCACAAGAGAGAAATTTCTAAGTGGGTGTCGAATGTGATCCGGGATTGATTTGGTTTCGCGTCATTATGTGCTATGATTGGTCCTGAAAAAGCGACGTACATCAGCGTTTTCCGGCGCCCTAAGCAGCTGTCATTGGTTCACCGTTTAGTGCCTTTCTTCTAACTGGCTCTGGTACAATTACTTTGGTTCTAGTTTTACTTCACTCACTCAAATTGCGCTCAATGCACTGCTCGCGTCGCATCGTTCTACGTTCTTGTGAATTGATGGCATTAGAAACGTCGAAAATTTAATCAACGTGAAGGTCTATTCAGAAGAGTAGAGTAGTGCCATGTTATCAAGTTAAAAGATAAAAACGTTTCGCATAAATCAGAAACTTCTTTATATGTGTATTTTTAAAATGGATAATGTGCAAATTTCGTGGTTTAAATTATTAAATCAAATCAACTACCTCCGCTTATTTGTGTGTTTTTTGGTAACTGGTTTTTACACGCGTGAACAGGGCAGACAAACAAAAGGCGCAAACACCACAAGTTGTGAAGTCAACCATAGAGAAAGTTTAACAGACGATTTGATTCGTTCCAAGATGAATTATCGCGACTTTCAATTTTTAAATTTCAACGCAGAGGGTGAATTTTCCTTAGTGAAAGAGGAAGAACATGTCTGTGTGTCAATCAACTGTCGAACGTATTCCTTCCTTCAACATCAGAGTGAAATAATTCAACAGTAGTTCCCAGGCTGCCGCTAGTTCAGGAGTCCACTCGTCCTGAATGGTCTCTTTAAAGGTTGAAATCAACGCTTTGGAAATCAGGTGAAGCTGTTGTGAAAAGAGGAAAAAAAGTGAAGGAAAAAACACAGTTGGCCTGTAGTTGACTTAGTGTACTACTCAAGTGCATGGTGCGCACCAGCTAGAATCGCAGAAAGGTGACTCCGCAGTGAAATATGCTAAGCTGATCGGTAAATTGAAATGTTAGCTTTCTCGTTTCGTGTTAGAGACATCTCTTTCGATCTGGAAACGAGGTTGACGTTACATTTACCCCGCGCCTTTCTTACCTAATATCTCAGCCTTTCAAGATTGTCTACCTTTCCACTCCCAATATCTCAACGACAATTCTCCTAATGTCTGCCTGACATTTCTTGTAAAGTTTATTCTGAGTTTTTGGGGATAATCGCTTTATTATATTTTTTGATATTCTCGTCATTTGGCCTCTTGATATTGCATTGAAATTGTGAGGAGAAATTATATCTTGGTCACTCCTGGGAGAGAAAGCATTAAACGCCATACTTACGTTGCTTACAGTTGGTTTTACTGATCGATATACGTGTCTCCTTCCCAGCTCCGTCAGATAAGCTCGCAAAGAGTCTGGGTCATCCATCGCGTTAACGCAGTTCTCCACGGCACGCATCACTCTCTCGGTATGTCCGTGAAGCTCTCGCGTTTGCACCAGCTCTTCAAGTTTCACCTCTCTGAATTCTGCGAACATGTTTTGTAATCCTGGATCGTCTTCAAAAAGTCTGAAGAAAAATCAAAAGGATTCGACGTTTGGCTGTGACCACTTCACATGAGCACATCAGATAAACCGACGCATGTGCGCTTTGAGACTTTGCAAGCAAGAGCGTGCGTAAAAATTGCCTTTCGAAAATTTTGTTATCAGTGTTCCAAGATCTTTTCATTGTCTCATGTTGAACAGTTAAAACTCAGCTAATAAGTTACATAATTAAAGAAGCATTCGTCATTTGACTTCACTGCCTTCTCTGAAATGCATTGTTTTATATTCTTGATATTAGTGTGATCGGCTGTTTTCAGTAATTACACAGTTTTTCACGACAGCACACAAAACACCACAGATAAAACTTGAGAAGAATTCTTTTTTGTTTAAAATACAATCTAGTTAACTGATTTATAAGCCCTAATCCTTTATTTTCCACTAAAAATGAGAGTGGCGTGAAACCAATTTCGCCAAAAGCGGCCGCCGCTTTTGTTTCAAGTAACCATAATTTGGTTTCAGTTTGCTTTCCCAATCTCACAAAAAAACACTTTTTCCCCAACTGGACGTTCATCTCCAAACTGATCTTGTGATTCTGACTCTCTCATTGAATCGATAAACTTTGGTGGCTGTTCTCTAAAAACGTGGTAAAGTGCACGAATCACGCTCAAATTATGTTGCACTTTATATACAATTTGTGTATCGTATCCCCCGCGGTATTCTTAACTTAAAATGGAAAGTCATCTCCTCTCCAACCGTGGCGCTGAAAATGACTAATATTTACTTTCTCAGCGGTGACAGGGTTGAGGTTGAGTTCATGATAGGTTCGGACACAATCGCACTAGTTATTACACTTGACTGATGACGTACTCTCTCGAACTAACCCATCTGCCTGAGGCAATAATTTAGACAGGATGCACTTTCTGAATACATTGGCAAGCTTATTTTGTGGCAAGTACGTGTGATCATGCTTGCATCCCGAAATTTTGAAAAAAAGGTAAATTTATCACGTATAAATAAAAGTTTTTAAAGTCTTTTTTATTTGCCTGAATTTACGAGAGGGAATATCAGTGAAATCAAAACAATATATACAACAAACACTAATTGAATTATGTTCTTGTAGCATTGCCAGTTTATATCCTGCAATCATACACCCATTAGCAGACGAAATATATTCTTGGTGTTATTCACTTTAAATTTTAAAGAAATTGAAAGCAACAGTAGCAGATGACTGATGACTTTCATCTGTTCTCGCTCCTAGTTACAAGCCTGATAAAGGAAGGTTTACGCGTAAAAATAAATGTATATTTATCGCCTCCAGACACAGCTTACTCAAAATACGAAAGTTTTAATTTCTACGTAGTCAAAGTAGCAAGCAAAATAGCATAAAAATAATTTTGGCATATTCAGTATTTTTTTCTTGTTAAGGATTCATCAAATGGGTAATGATATACAGCTTTTAAATTCTAAATGCAGTTTTACCGACGAGAGACTTGCTTAGAAAAAATGACTTATGCAGAGTCTATTGATCCTAAGTCTAATGTGCTCATTGTCCATAATCATCAGCTTATCATAAAACTGACAACAGATATGCCGGACGACTAACAGTGCTGAAATAAATAAATCATAGACGGATGAATGTGATTTTAGAAAGATGTTAAAAAAAGTTTACATTTTCAGTTTTTATAACTCCAGACCACAGCAAATTCTCGGAGTGTAAACTCGTTGTTGTTGTTGTTTTTTTTTTTCGTTTATCGTAAGATTATTCACTCTTAGCTTATAAGAACTCTGGTTACTTGCAAAAAAAAATTAAAAATAAATAGATAAATAAAAGAACCGTATTCAAGTAGTCTGTTACTTCATTAATTTGTCACACTTACGTCAGGAAAACTTTGACACCGACTTCAGCCCTTCTCTTATGAAGCAGTTTCCATGATTTCCGAATGAGCTCCTTCTGTTTCGTTGTTAGCAAAAGCGTCGTCTTAGCTGGAATATCACTTCTGAATTTAGGTTGTGAAAACGAGGACGCACAACCCATTATTAGGGAAGAGATGGACAAGTGAATGCTTGAGAAATATAAGCTTCTTTTCAGATCCTGAGGTTGCCTCACTAAAGTGCGCATTCAACTTCCAATGAAAGTAGCATAAGTTTTCTATTGGTCAATTTTTTTGTGTTTCAAAATTTAACTTGCAGTTACAATCAACCAATAGAATGTTAAAAGTAGATGCACGAGTGACTGACGTCGAATGACGTTTTCCTTCTCGTCCTTATGGATCGTTTTCCTTGCGCTTGCTGAGAAATCGATCTCCTTGTTTTCTGATTCTGGAAATCTCCGATTTTTTGGTCTCTTTAGTTACCTGAATCTTTTCAGTGCTGATTCTTGGTGCACATTTCACGATCTCTCGAGTGATTGCAGAGAGGGAACTGGAAACTACCAAAGGTACTCGCCAAAGAGGGAGAGAGCACCTGGGGAAAACCATTTCAATATGGCGGACGAACTAAAGGTTGGATTTATCGGAGGCGGAACTATGGCAAGAGCATTAGCCAAAGGATTTATAACGACAAAAACCGTCAGAGCAAGTAACATTATCGCAAGTGCTACCACGGAAAAAACGCTGGCTGTCTGGAAGGTGAGACAGTTTGTCCTCTTTTAAATTAAAATCTAGCTAGGTACTCAGGCACGTGTTATCTAAACTACGATCGATCAGTGCTAGTAAAAATTTGTGAAAATTTTAATCCCTTTTCCCTACCACGAGAGGCAACCTCGTTATCCTGTCACAAGAAGGCTGCCAAAATGTGGATTTCCAGTTTACAATAGTGCAATAAGGATTCTTAAGGACGATAAGAATTAAAATCTTCATCAGCTACCTTTAGGAGGGAAAAGGTTATCTTCATCATCATCGTTATTATCATTGTCGTCTTTTGTTCTAAGTCCACAGAGTGGCTTTATAAACCAATGTATGTCATGTATGCTTGTATCCCAATTACTGAGTTGCTCAGGGAGCAACGTATAATTTCCTCTTTTTACCTGCTTCCTTCTTTTAATAAGATTTGTTGTTTTGTGAATCTGTTAAATGCTTCCATTAATCACGCAAATGGAACCCCAGTTGTCAAAAAAACAAAAAACAAAAAAAAAACGGTTGTGGGAATTCGAAAAAGATGTAGTTTCCAAGGGTAAAATGTGAAAAGATAAATTTAGAGGAAAGAAATTCATGTCACTAAGAGATTCAAAGTTACCAAGTGTGACATATATCAATATTTGCATCCCTGTGGTACCTGCGTTTGAGCTAGCAGATAGTAGCTTAAAATTGAACTTTTGATGTTTCTTATTTTATAGGATATGGGCTGTCAGACAACACTGAATAATGGGCAAGTTGTTGAAAATTCAAATGTGGTGTTTTTAGCAGTAAAACCTTACTTAATAGTTCCTGTTGCAAAAGAGATCAAGTCTTCCATTGACACATCTAGACACCTTGTTGTATCAGTAGCTGCGGCCATTACCACAGATGTGATCGAGGAGGTGAGAGCCATGAGTGTTTTTTAATTCATAACATTTACAATGCAACAAAGAAAAGAGAGCCTTTGTATATCATAATTATCCCTTTCTAAGGGATAATTATGATATACCATATCATAATTATCCCTTTCTAAGGGATAATTATGATATACCTCCCAACAAAGAAACATAAAGATATGGATAACAGATCTTCCTCTTACAGCTGACACCACTAAGAGTTATCTTACTTGACTGTCAGTATTTGTAAAACCGGAAATTCTCAATATGCATTTATTTGTTATCTATTTCTTTCTTTTTTTTCTATTAGTTCAATGTTTTTTGTTCATTTAAATGTGAAGGGAACATTTTGATCAAATACATTTGATAATATAATGTTACAATCAAATCAGGTCATATGTGTTCTAATTTAAACTTTAGAAACTAATAAAACCTGTGTTGTGTTAAGAGAAGTAAATTACTATATATGTGAAAACTTTGCCAAAAAAACTCATTTTCCCTTCATGTTTTATTTATTGCCTTAACTAGAATTTCTTTCTCTCAAAAGTCAAATTCAATTTAAATATTAATTAGATGACAAAAAAACCAGAATAACTTTAGTGTCTTATGAAATATGTCATGCTCCAAAGGTAAAAAGAAATGGAGAATTTTTAGGGATTTAGAAGCTAAACATTCAATTGACCATGCATGAATTAAAATTTTTTGGCAAACACTTGACCAACTTCAATAGTGAGGAACAAGCCATTGATATGTAACATAGTGCTCATATTCATGATGACCACATCATAATTTCCTGATCTTTAATTGTAGTCATGTATTCCTTATTGTCTAGAGTTTACCACCAAACACTCGTGTCATTCGAGCAAACCCAAATTTGGCCTGTTCTGTGCAGTGTGGTGCTTTGGCATTCTGTAAAGGAAGGTGCGCATCGGCAGCAGATGTACAACTGATAAAAATACTTCTTCAAACTAGTGGTAGGAAAATTGATGGATGTGTCAACAGACTATTTCTCTTTTGTTGAGATCTCCTTTATTGTAATGTGTAAGTTAAGTGAGGCCCAAGGTTATTTCACTTAAGTCTTTCAACTCAATCAAATTGTGCTTGACAAACTTTAGAGCAGACAAATGAGGAGGGTGGTATGGAAACTCAGAGAGATGAACAGTTTTTCTAAGCTTTTTGCTGTTAAGTTCCATTGTGCTCTTTTTTGTGGTTGACTGACTGACTTAAGAGTGAAAACCAGGGTTCTTATCATTTCATTTTCTGTTACCAATTGTTAACTCTGACTCCCATGAATGGTGCAAGAAGGTTTTTGTGAGGATAGTGGCTAGTATGAAGAAACCGAGACTGTTACTTCAGAATGCTTTTCCTCTGTAGGTGACCTCTGAGAATAAAACATCAGCATTCAGTAATTATGCATAGTTTTAGCAACAACATTCCACTGGTGCTGCTAACTGAGGCATCCCTTTTACCACAGGTATGTGTGTGGAGGTGAAAGAATCTCAGATGAATGCAATTACTGCTGTGGGTGGAAGTGCCCTGGCTTTTTTCTTCCTTGCCATTGAGGCAATGAGTGATGGAGGTGTGAGGGTGGGTTTACCAAGAGCTTTGTCAACGGATCTGGCCACTCAGACTGTTCTCGGAGCAGCACGGCTGGTACAGGAAACAGGAAAACATCCAGCTCAGGTATATCATAGCACATATGTGTTATTGACTCAGCTTGAAGTCAACATGGTTGGGTATTGACCAAGTTTTGTTTGTCAATTTTGTGGACCATGAAGATGTCAAATTTAAAAATGCCTTAAAAGAAGTTATCCAGCATACAACTCTTTTAGTGAAAAAGGGTGGTCCATAAAGGATTCGATCAAAAAACAAGGGTGCAAGGAAATTTGCAATAGGTAGTGAGGAGAGTTAACAATCAGATCTTGGGAGGGTTAAAAGCTGTGATGTATTTGGGCCTGTAAACTCGTAGAGGTACAGGATCAATATCAGTATCTGGGCAACTGCCCACCTACCCCTCCCCTAACCCAACATTAACCCTAACTTGTTATCAGTTGACTGTTATTGAGTTAGGGGAGGGGTAAGTGGGCAGTTGCCCAGATACTGATATTGATCCGATGTACGTTCTCCTGTAAGCCCCTCACAAAACAATTGTGTTTGAAATATTTTAGTTAAAAGATGAAGTTTGTTCTCCGGGTGGAACGACGATTGCTGGAATTCAGACTTTGGAGAGAGCCGCATTTAGAAGCTGCTTCATTGATGCCGTGGATTCGACAACAAAACGAGCGGCGGAAATTGCTGAATTACAGAGATCTAAAGGAAAATGACGGACGAATTGATATGTGGCTGAAACTGTTTATAACTTAGATCCAAAAGCTCTTTATGAAGGACAATAAAATTTTAGAGTCATGTATACTTTTGTTGGAAAATTATGTGATTAAGTGATTTCTGAAAAGAGATTCGCTTAGAAACATTTCTCGCACTTTTGTAGCTCGACTCGCGAAGGGAAAGCGCAAATCGTGGGTTCTCGAAGACAAACCTATTCGGAAAGCTTATCAGTCCATAATGTATAAGAATGTGCAATTCCACTTTATTATAATAAACCCTTAATAGTCCATTGCTATCAATCTCGATTTTCTTGAAATGCACTTTCGAAAAGGAAACTATCGGTGGCTAAAGTAGGTAAAAAAATGGATTCCTAGCCGTCATGAAAAGAAGTAACATCAACTGTTGATGTTCACTCTTTTTTTTTTTTTCTTTTAAAGAACGTCTAATTCTGGGGCTATGGCCTAATGTTCTTATTTGCTTTTTCGATTTGAGCCTGGAAACGTTCTTAACATTTTCTTAAAGTTGTGTGGTAATAAATCAGTTTGGACGTGACCAGTCTGGGTTCGACTACAAACTGAATTGTTCTTTAGTGTATAACCGCGCTGTCATAGATCACCAAATGCAAGTATTTGAGTAAATTGTCCTCTTAGATCACAGATTTACATTTCTTTTACCTTTACTTGTACTTCTCACCTATAGAAAAAAATTAACCGTTCTTAACTGAATCTCCGCCTAGGTATGTTATGGTAAGTTCCAAAAATTTTGGTTAATCTCAGCCTAAACGTTCTTATGAAATAGGTTCTTATAGAAAATAGAGTGTATTTTGCTGACTCATAGCGATAGTATTTATTGTAAATGTAACTTCACAGAACACAGCGACTTTCTACGGTCTTTTTTTCCCAGAATTTTCTCATCAGCGCCTGAAGGCCACAAGAGCTCGAGGTCATCGAAATGTTTTGATTGAAAATTTTAATATTTAAGAACGATCAGAGACAAGGATCAGTGGCATTTACGGAATCTGGTGACGTCATACATCGTGATTCATAAGCCGTCTTGTCAACGAAGAAAAAGAAATGGTCAGTTTATAAACATCTCGGTCAGTATAAATACTATTAGAAGTGATGCTACATGATCGTGTGTGACGGTGGCGACAAGTCAGTCGAGGTCCTCACCCCTGACGGTACAGGATAGTGAGTGCTACTCCATGTCCTAGGCTGTTTATCACGAGGAAGAGCTCTTTGCATCCTTTACCTCAGCTAACGTTTTTCTTAGTAGAGGCAGTAATGGGATGAGAGCTCAGCGATAACTCCGTAAAATGGCTTGAAATCGCTATTAGACAACGAAAATGACACAAACAACACTATATGAAGGTTAGAGTTTGTTTTCATTTTTGTGTTAAAGACCATTACCTGTGTTTTCTATAACTTGAAGTGTGCCTATTGCGATTTCAATGCATTTTAGTTTCTTACATTTTTAAAAACTGCTAGTTTTTAAAAATGTAAGAAACTACAAATATTTGATTTACTACAGTACCACGTCATTCCCCATAAGAACTGCTCAATCTATGCCATTCCCTATTTTCTGCTGGGGTCAATTTGCGGTCGTGGATCATTTGCGGAGCTGCACAGTATTGTTCTTGGTTGTTCATTTATATTAATTACAACTCCTTCATGGGCAAGTTTCCTCTATGAGAAGTTTCATTTTAACCACCGCAGAATTATTTATCAGTTAAATAGGGTTGTCCAACCCCTTACAACAAGATGCAATCTAATAAAACTATTGTAAGGGATGATTCACTTCCATTCTTATTGTCAATTTTCAATGATAGCAACTTTCCATGGCTTCTGTTGAGCCAACATGTTTATCCAACAAAAAGACAACAAGCTATGCTCCCTGTGTCAGCTGACGTTGGGTTACTCTGTGCAGGACACCATCCTGTAAAACGAAAGCAAGTTGGCCAGTAACCACCCACGCTGGACTGTAATGGCTGAGCTCGCTGAGATTAAAATCACATGGGATGAAGCAACACATGCTGCGCAAATCAAGACTAAATGGAAGGAGATTGTTTTTGTCTTACGTCACGCAGCTTGGTTCCACAGGTAATGAGGAGAATCAAAGGACTTGTAAAGGGGTAATTTAGATCGCGATCGCACTTGCCCGCGATGAGATACGTGTGTGAGAGTCAGACGGACATGTCACGCGTAACTCGTAACGTCAACCCGATTGCGGCTTGACATTATTGACATTTAGGGCCTCTTCATATGAGCCCGGTTGACCGGGCTAGCCCGGTTACCGAGATCTCGCCTCACTCCTATTTCCTTTGTAAAAATTTCGATGTGTTCATATGAGAAGGCGGGCCAGCCCGGTTACCGAGATCTCGGTTGTAGAAACCGAGATCTCGGTAACCGGGATGAAATATTTTCCCATATGAACACTCCAGCCCGGTTACCGGGATGAAAATTTTTCAACTACGCATGCCTTGTAAGGACGCTGACTAAACGGAACGCAGCTCACGCGACCTACAACGCGTGCAAACATGGCGGATGGCGAAGTGTCTTCCACCTTGACTTCGAAGAGATTCCGTTGGGAAACAGACACGGTAAGGCAGTTGATCGACTGTTTACTTGAATACAAATCAAAAATGGCCTATAGAAACCTTGATTTCGACGCCGATAAACAAATTCAGTACCAAGAACTGCGAGTGGACATGGCGAAGCTTCATGAGGACGATGAATCTATATTTGGTCCTGTGGCTGCTTTCAAGTTACCGGATGATTTCAAAACCCGTTCAAAGGAAGAGCAGGCCAAAGCAAAGCATCGTGTAAAAGAGTCAAAAGATATGATAACGAAAGGACAAAAGAGAGTGATGGAAAAGGTGAAGGAAATCAGACAGAGTTTCTCTAAAGCTGTAGTTTCTGGAAGTAGGAGTGGCAGTGGAAAACTTGTTTACGAATTTTACGACAAACTGATAACATTGTGGGGTGGTTCTGCCGGAACAGAGCCCCTTTCTTATGGTGTAGGAGGAGATGATTTTCTTGAAGACAATGAAGTTGTCCAATGTCACAATCCAGAAGATGACAGCTTAAGTTTGGATTTGGAAACTGCAGGTACTTCAGCTGGTTCAAGTGATCTAGGCCCTGGAGATGATGGGGGTAGTGCAAGTGGCGATGTGGCACCTGGTAACAAACGCAAAGCTAACTGTGTACCAAAGCTAATTGACAACAAAAGAAAGCATTTGGAAAAAAGGCTTTCTGCTACCCAGAGGGATGGGTTGCTTATTAAAGAAGCTAAGGAAGATGCCCAATTTCGAAACGACCTTGCTGAGGCAATGCAGGAGTCTACAGCAAGTTTTTCTCATAGTATTGAAAGTGTTAGTAAAGCTATGACTGATCTAGGTGCAGGAGTTTGTCGATCAATCGAGATGCTATCACAAGCATTGCAACAACCTTATGCAGTACGTGCACCTGTAAATCAGAATTTGTTCTATCAAAACCCAATGCAAGTTGCACCTCAGGCTGCTGAGGGTGTTTATGCCCAGCTGTTTAGCCAACATGGTAGCCAGCAAGATCCAGGAAGCAGTGGAAGCTTTTATTATCAACCATAGAGTTATGACATTATGACATTGTCTAATAGATCTATATTGTATATAGATATACAAACACAACTTGATGCTATGGAAATAACTGACAGAGTTTTCTATTCTATGGGCAAATAAGTTGACCTGCCAATTTCCATTTTTCTGCCAACATTTGCATTTTGTTGATATTTAATTCAATTTTAATACTCAGAGAAGGCCCTGCCTTGTTTTGATTTAATCTGTTATCAGTGGGGAATTTTTGATAATTATTTTTAAAAGTATTTTTTATTCATTGTTTTTCAAATGTAAACAGCCTTGTTTGGCATAATTTGGCCCACAGAAAATGTTTCAAACAGCATTCTAGTGTATCCAACAAAATTTCAGACTTCCTCAGTACGTGTTGTTGTTAAAGTTTTCATACTGAGTTTGACAAATTCAGGCCATAATCCACAGTTGGATTGCTCACTATAGTATTCATAGTTGCCTGATTGCACAAATCTGAGGATGTTTCAGAAAAGGATTTCTTATTACATCTCTACTTGGTTATTTTCCCAACTATATTTTTTCTACTGGTACTGAGTGCTGTTTAAGACAAACATTTTAAGTTAAAATTTTTCTTTGTAATTAACTGAAACCAATACACTAGTTCAAAAAATGGAAATTTATAGTTACAATTAAATTTGAAAAGTGCCACCTACAGTACCTACACTGTAATATGAATCAGTTTTGGCCGATCATATAGGGGCTGGTCAATGAACACTACCAACATTCAAGTGGCCTTAGTTTGTGTTCAAGAATATCAAGTTGTTGTTATATGCTAGGATCTTTCATGTCTTGACAATGCTCAGCTAGCAAATTAAGGGGGAGACCTTTAACTACAAAATGGTAGCTATGGATGACTTCTAACCATCATATCTTGGGCTCCCTTAGTATCCTTGCTTTAGTTTTTGGCCATATTTGTTCTGTTAGAGGTTGCCTTCAGTTTTGGTAGTCATGACAATATTTGGCAAGTCACGTGACCAGAACACAAAAACCGTATAAACTCACACAGCTTACATCCTTCTCCAATGGAACAAATGCCAACAGGTAGAGTGCATTCAAATGCAAAATTTGTAGAATGGATTTGTTAAAATTCGCATTACTGAAAAAGCTATGACGTCATGAAGTTTTTGTGATGTCATAGCTTCTTCAATAACATACATTTTAACAAATCCATTCTACAAATTTTGCACCTGAATGCACTCTACCCGTTGGCTTTTGTTTCATTGGGGAAAGATGTAAGCTGTGTGAGTTTATATGGTTTTTGTGTTATGGTTACGTGACTTACCAAATATGATCATGACTACCGAAAGTGAAGGCGACCTCCAATAGAACAAATATGGCCAAAAACTAAATCAAGGATACTAAGGGAGCTCAAGATATGACAGTTAGAAGTCATCCATAGCATGCATTTTGTATTTAAGGGTCTCCCCCCTTAAGTTAATTAAACTAAGTACAGCAATACATGTAAATAGGGTAAAGTTTAAGTACTACGTTAAAGATTCTTCAGTACTAATTGTGTGAGTGTTGTCCTCACAACACTCCCTTCTCCCACATCACAAGAGTAAATTGGATCAGGAGTGTTTTTAAACTGATCTTCATTTTCCTTCATAAGTTGAATTTGCGAGTCAACCAAGTCCTGATCAACATACATGTTATGCTTCTCACAATAATTATGTAATACAAAACATGCATAAATAATTGTTGGTATTGCCTCAAGTTTGAATTCCACTTTTGTAGTGAGTATGGACCATCTTGCTTTAAGCCGGCCAAAAGCACATTCAATTTGGTTCCTGGCAGAACGCAGCATGTTGTTGAAAACAACTTGTTCATTACTGGTACATGAATCATACTCTTTCATGCAGAAAGGAAGCAATGGATAAGCTGGATCACCAATGAGGTAATTAGGTATTTTGACACCACCTGGAATTGGAGTCTGAAATGTACAGGGCAATTTATTACTTCTTAATTTGGCACTGATGGAAGAATTGGCAAAAACCTTTGCATCGTGGACACTTCCAGGCCACTTACATTCAACATCCATGAAGGAGCCTTTATAGTCACACACAGCCTGCACACTTAATGAAAAAAACTGCTTATAGCAGAAAAAATCTTGTGAGTTCTCTGATGGGCACTGAATTGGAATGTGTGTCCTCATCAATGCAACCAAAAGCTTGTGTCATGCCAAATTTGGCTTCAAATTCTGCTACCTTCTCCCTCATGCTTTCTTCATCTTCAGGAAGATGGAGATATTTCGGGCCAAGATAGTTTGAAATACCTTGACAAACCTCATTTCCAACAGCTGATGCAGTGTTGAGTGCTATTCCAAAACTATTGGCTGTCATTCTCAGGGAACCAGTGTCTTTTAAAAAATACAATGCAACTGCAACCTTTTTTTCTGCACTCAATGCCCTGTGGTTAGGTGACTTTGGGTTTGGTGAAATGTATGGCCTTAGCTCCGATACCAGGTTCACAAAAGCAGCCCTTGACATCCGAAAGTTCTCTTTCCAACATTCTTCAGGTGCTACTCCCGTCCAGATGTTTTTCCACCACAAGTCAGTTCGACCGGGTTTATGCCAACAACTTCGTTTTTTTCTGTACAAATCTCTCTGCTTCAGCTGCTTTACATTTCGGAAGAAATAACTTTTCTTCCGCAACAAGCCGATCCGGATTGCATCAATCTGCCTGGTTTGATGTATTTTCCATAGCAAAAGGACCCCGTGAAGTTGTAGCACTAGAGCTACGAGCATTGATAACGCTACGATGGGAGCGAACGATATAACTGTTGAACGTGGCGCCATCTTTGTTTACTTTCTTGAATTTCGCGCTCAAACTCGTTCCCAGGGCCTCAGTCCACGTTTCGCGCCCTTTTCGACTCTTTTTCATACCGGTAACCGGGCTGAAATTTCCCATATGAACAGACGACAAAATTCGTCTCGGTAACCGGGCCAGCCCGGTTACCGGGCTCATATGAAGAGGCCCTTAGTCGTCTGGTCACATGATGATGGTGTGAGAGTTACTGGTAATCGTATTCCTGTGTTTGCGCAATAATTTTTGGGATTGCTATGAGGCAAACATAACAAGTTGCTAGAAGGAAATATACGGCGAAAGGTCGTTTCGGCATTCAAATAAACGATTTTGGAGAAAGATCATTGCTTTCTCGCCGCTGTTTTGACATAATTGGATTTAGGTTCTGTTGCAAAAAAACTTGTCATATTTGCTTCGTAGCGACCCCAGAGATCTTTGCGCAAACACAAGGATCCAATTACTGGCAATCTTGCACGCTTGTTTGAAGGTTGTCTACTGCGTTCCTTCGAGACGTTGAGCGACCTTGTGATCGTTATTTTAAAACTTCTGGTGGCTTATCAAGAACTTTCGTGGAAGACAAGCTTCTGGGAACGTTTCCTGGTTTTGATATTGACGTTACTAACCCAGTACAATCCGGTTTACTTTCGTGATTGAGTGACTACGCGTAAATACAGGTTTGACGGCGTATTCTATTTTGTGATAAGGCGGAAACGAAACGAAGCCAGACGAGATGTAGCGAAACTAAAGGAATAATGCGGTATATCATTTAATAAGGTAAAGATTGAAGTACACGTTAAACGCGATAAGAAGGATTTTAATTCATTTCGCAAAGTAGTTATTTAAGAAGAGTTATTATTTTGCGAAATCGACTATTTCCATACTGCAGTGACAACGTGACCTTTTCATGTCACGAAAATCTATTTAAACATTATACATTAGCATATTACCAAACTTATTGTGTGACACAAGGATGGCATTATCTTTACCGCTCAGTGAAAATAGTCTATTTCGCAATATATTGTAATTTTTCTAAAATTGCTACTTTACGAAATTGATTTTAAATGGGTAATGAAATGGGAGCGTACCATGATCTTCGGGAATATATCATGATATGTTTAAACGTATTTTGGTGACTCGAAAAGAAAGACACTGTTATTTAAGAGTGAAAATAGTCTATTTCGCAAAATAGTATCTCTCCTAAAATTACTCTTTTGCGAACTATTTTTTAATACGGTTTAAGAAATAAGGGGGGGGGGCGAAATCTTTGGTAATGTACCAGTTTGTATAGTTTTTGTTATGTGAAATAGGTTTCATTGTCACCGCAGGGGGGAAAATAGTCCATTTCGCAAAAAGGTTGCTGTTCTTGAATTACTAATTTGTAAAATGAATAAAAATCCTTCTTATTAATTGACGGTTACTCCAAAATTCTTGTGGAAGTTATCTTTACCTTATTGGAAATACATCTGCATCATTCCTTTAGTTTTGTTATATCTCGCCTGATTTTGTTTCGTTTCGCTTCGCAAAACAGTACAAGTTACGTTATTCTCACTCTTTCTGCATGAATTATTTAACACATCTCAAAAGTGTTAAATCACTTTGATGTATCACAATAATATTTAATGCTTGAGCACACCGTTGTTTATTCATTTAGAGAAGACACTCACACTTTAATTTCTTGTATATTCTGTCATTATTCTTCGATCAACTTTCTAATGAGGTGGTACAATCTTGTTAACCCTTTAACTCCCATGATTGACCAAGACAGAATTTCTCCTTAAAATATCAATAAAATATCAGCCAGATATGGGATGAGCATAAAGAAAAATATCAATTTGGGAGTAATTAGTTGATCCAATACTAAATTCTCTGAACTAACATTATAAGAATTATATGATTGATACTGAGGAGAATTAAAAACTTGATCTGGGATCGGAGTTAAAGGGTTAAGTACTTTACATCATTCAGTAATCCCACAGTGATATTACTAACATAGATACAAATACTTTTGCTATGTTCTTAGTACACACACGCACACCATTTTAATCTCCGGCTGCGTTGAGGCAGCTGTTGTAGCGCTCTTTTGTATTACCAAGCCAAGAAAAGAAAAAGCTAGAAGTAGACACACGTCAAAAAAAACTGAAAAGGCTTTCTTAAGTTATTTCTTGGCGATTAAAAGCCAACATTTCTAAATTCCGAGACCAATACGCGATGTCAATTTCACAAAAAACCTTGCGCGTAGAGAAAAGTTAATCGGTAGATGTTACTACATATTTCGTGGTTGTCCAAGCAAAGACTTACGCTTCCCTAGCATCAATTTTACCCAAATCCATTTTCTGATAAATTAGAGGTTTAAAAGCGAAAAATCTCTCTCCAAAATCGTTGTTTGGACGTCGAAACAACCTTTCACCATACATTTCTTTTTCCCGTGGCGATCCCAGACAAGTGCAGACAAGCAAAACTATCGTAAGAGATAGTTCACTTGCATTTTTATCGTTGATTTTGAATGATAGGCAACCTTCCATGGCTTCTGCTGCGCCAACATTTTTATCCACCAAAGAGACGACGAACTACGCTCGCCTGTGTCGGCTGATGGTTGATGTTGGCACCCAGGCTCTCCGAGACACTTTTGATGCCATTCATACACCTACAAATCTCCACATGGTTTTGGCGGGAAATAAAGCAACTTTACAGACACTGAGAACTAGGAAGGTCATAAACGCAACGCAATGGGGAAAGCTCTTTCCTGCCATCTCTACATCAGTGTCATCGGCCCAATTCGACATTACACTTTTGATGGTTCTGCTGCGAAACTTATGCGGTTTAACTTCTCCTGCAACAGGCTGGGATAAACTTCCTGCTGTGACAGACTTGAGTCGTGAAGCTGATATCGCTCGTGTCAAATATTACAGAAATACCGTGTATGGTCACGCCGAGCGCGCGTCAGTGGATGATGCAGCTTTCAATGCATACTGGGGCGACATCCGGGACACTCTGGTGCGATTGGGAGGAGTCAAGTACAAAACAGCTATTGACAAGCTGGAAACTGAAGTCATGGACCCTGATCTTGAAGATCACTACGAAGAACTTCTCACGCAATGGAAGAAAGATGAAGACAATGTGAAAGATCAGCTGAATGAAGTCATCAAAAAGCTGGATGATTTGGAAAGTTCAGTCAAAGGTATTTATAGTGTCAAGAATTACTAGATCATTTTAAATTCTCTGGGCGTCAAGGAGTGGATGCTCGTGTCTCCCCCCCCCCCCCCTCAAAATCTGTTGATAATTTCTATACATAGGGAATAGTGTAAAGCTGAGTTTCATCCAGTGTAACATTATAATAAAGTAATTGACTATGGCATACCAATAGCAAATTATCTCATCATAAGCATACACATTACAGATATAAACCTAGCATACACGTAATCGAGAGAAGTCTCTTGGTACAGAATAGACTGTATATACGAGAGTAGATCCATTAAGGCCTCTAGGAATGTCAAAAGAGTTAAAAGAAATATTGGTGTCAGAATGTTCCGTACAATTTCTACAACAATGTATCAAATTAATATACCAAAGTAGCAGTTTTATAACCCTTTATAAATCAACAGGCAGTGTTTAAGCCGGCGGTTATAGGCAAGCAAGTGCTGCAGAAGACGAATTACACTGTTTTATTTTCTTTACTTTCATGTTAAACGACAGGAAAAGACTCAAAGGCCGAGGAATTGCTACATGAGTCCATCAAGTGTAAAGAAAAATATCACGAAAATGAGGTAGTGCAATATTATTGTCAAGACTGCAACGTTTGCATTTGCCAGAAATGCAGTATATTGATCCATAATCGACACGCCATGGTGGACATACAGCAGGCAGTTGAAGAACAAAAAATGGAAATGAAACAAGTCTTCGCTAGAGTCAAGGAACGAATGGCTATCGTGAACAAACAGATAATTGAGCAAACTGAGCTGATGAGCAAAAGCGAAAAGGAAATCTGCGCTGCCGAAAAGAAGGTGACAGAAATTTCTGAGGAAATCATTCGAATTGCGAGGGAACATGAAACTGCCGCTAAGACAAAGCTGGAAGAAATTAAGGCCTCACAACAAATTATTTACGCTAAGAAATTGGAGGAATTTCAGGTCTACGCAGATCAGCTAAGAAATTCAGTTGAATGTGGCGAAGACATCGTACAAAAAAAAGTCGGCCTCAAAATTCTACAAGCACGAAATACTGTCGTTGCTCGATGCGAGGAACTTTTAACTTCAAAGGATATCGAAATTTTTAACCCACAACCGGTTATCTATCGTGTCAATGCAGAATCTCTAAACACTGTCAGACACTTAGTTCCGGGTCAAGTGATCGCGAGCTACACTGATCCTTCAAAATCTGCAGCTGAAGGAAACGGTCTGCAAGAAGCTGAAATTGGTGCTGAAATTGGCTTCACTGTAACTACACGAGACTCGGAGGGGAAACTGTTTTATGATGAAGAAGACCGAGTGACTGTGAAAATTCGCTCTCCTAAAGGCGAAGATGGAGAAATAAAACCTAAGCATTATCAAAATGGTCACTACACAGTGCGTTATGAGCCAAAGAGTATTGGCTTGCATGAGATTGTTGTCGAAGTAAATGGGAAGCCGCTGACTGGTAGTCCCTGGAGAGTTCAGGTGACTGCTCATCAATACAAGACTCTTCGTTCATTTGGATCACGTGGGAAAGGACCGGCAGAGTTTATAGGACCAAGAAGCATTGCAGTGAGTGAAAGAACAGGGAACATTGCCATTGCAGATGTCGGAAATATGCGAGTTCAGTTGTTTGATTCTAAGTGGAAATATTTAAGAGCGATAGGAAACAAGGGGCCTGTTGCTAAAAGAATAGGACATCCAAGATCAGTGGCATTCACAGCATCTGGTGACGTTGTGGTCATTCATAATGAGGATGGCCAACCAAGTGAAATGTTCTTATTTACTGAACATGGTCAGTTTATTAAACACACCGATCAGTATCTGATTGATCCAAATAGCGTGTCTATTAGAAGTGATGATCACATGATCGTTTGTTGCTCAGGTGACAAGTCAGTCAAAGTACTCACCCCTGACGGTTCGGGACTAAAACAGTCCTTTAATGCACTAGACTGTGATACTTTCCCGACGCATGCCGTTTATCACGAGGACAAGTTCTTTGTGTCCTATGTAATGGCTAACTGTGTGAAAGTGTTCAACAAACGAGGAGAGCTTCAGTATGATATTGGCAGGGAGGGATCTGGTGACGTACAGCTGAACCGTCCTGTTGGACTTACTATTGACAGGTGTAATAACCTGATCGTTTGTGATACTGGTAAAAGCAGAGTTCGAGTGTTTTCTTTAGATGGAACATTAGTGAACTCGTTTAGTGAGGGAATGGACTATCCCCGCTTTGTCGCTGTTACCAAAGACAGTAAGTTGCTGATTTCTGATTCCCGTAAACATGTAATTCGTGTTTTTCAGTGACATGATCATTCAGGAGTTAAGATATTACGACGTATATTTTTATTTACTCTGATCTGAGTTGTTAAGGTGCTGTTTTTTTTACGAATTTTGGACGGCTTGAGGATAAATACAGAAGATAATAGAAATTGTTAATATCTAGAGGCAGCTGTTAGGTTCTGTATACATTTTATTTGATATCATTTTTCAAAATGAGTTTGTAATGTTCTACCTAATCATGAACATTCTTGTAAAATATAGCTCTTTTGTGTATACCTTCTTGAAAGGCTTATAGAAAGATCTTGATCATTGATACTTCTTCATGCCCTGACAGCGTTTAGCAGATTTGTTCGAAGACGTCGTGAGGCAATCAACTGTGCTGTTTGCACGCGTCTCATGAGAAGTTTCTCTGCTTTCATCCGGTGGGGTGACAGGAACTTATCTCTCGCGAGTCTAAGTGTCTCTTAATATCAACATGACAGAAGGAGGAGGCTTGTGTGACCAAGTCTGTTACATTCAAACGAATAAAGGGGGTAAGCTTCTATAGAAACTGTGGTGTTACGTCGTTGGGAGAGTATAACAGGGTAATTAAGTGTTATCAACTGAGTTGCTAACGTAAATTGGCCACCGCAAAGAGTTTTAAAACTGACGTTTCGAGCGTTAACCCTTCGTCTTTCGCTCTGACTCATACTGTTAACAGAAAGCTTAATATTACGAGGTCTGGCAAGTCACATGAACGTTCTTCCTAAATGGCTCGGGAAAATCATAAAATTACAGAATGGAAGGGTACTGCATTAGTATAGCGAAAATTGTACCAAACCAAACGAGATACTTTCGCGTCCATCCTCTTTACTGGTAATGCGCTGACAAACGGTTTCCTCGCACTTTTTACAGCAGTTTCTAGCATCTCTGCGCAATTAGAGGGGTCCCAGCATGATCGCGGAAAATTACAGAACACTTCCCCAAACTGTAGTAAGAGAGAAATTCTCGAAAATAATTATGGATATCAAACTCAGATCTCAAATTTAAAGATAATGTTGTTTTATAAACTGAGTTGATAATGTAAATTTGCCAACATAAAGAGTTTCACAGTGACGTTTCGGGATCAATATCAGTATCTGGGCAGCTGCCCACCTGCCCCTCCCCTAACTCAACAACAGTCAATTGATAACAAGTCAGGGTTAATGTTGGCTTAGGGGAGGGGTAGGTGGGCAGTTGCCCAGATACTGATATTGATCCACGTTTCGAGCATTAGTCCTTCGTCCTTCACTCTGAAGAAGGGCCAACGCTCGAAACGTCAGCTCTCTATAGTGAAGAAACTCTCTATAGTGGCCAATTTATTATTAATTTATTATTAACTAACTTGATAAAACCAAATTAACTTGTAATACCCCCTCCCCACCCCACTCCACCCCACCGACGCAGCACGATAGTTTCTATTTAACAAATAGATTCCAAGTTGCCGTGCGTCTGTTCAGTAGTAGATCACAGATGACGTCAAAATGTGGTAAGAACAAAAAAGTGGCACACGAGGCGCAGCTGAGGGTGTCACTGATGTTCTTACCACATTTTGACGTCCTCTGTGATCTATCACTGAACAGATGCACAGCGCAACTTGGAATCTATTTGCTTTATATAATAAAGAATTAAAAAAGTTTTAATGATGACGTCATTTATACGTCTGTCCTCCAATAGATCATGAGTGAGAACCCATCAGAATGCGTGCATAACTGAGCTTATTATATAAAGAAACTTACACCCTTTATGATAGCAGCAAGTGAATACTTAGACCTAGGGGTATTTTTCCACTGAAAAATGTTTGCTAAATTATGTCCATCCCGCCGCTGACGTTTGATCCGATATTAGCGATAAAAATCTGCTGCCGCACTCTACACGAAGTGTAAATTGTCGCTGAAATCTTTGAATTTTTAGACTTCTTACCTTGACGATGCCCCAAACGGAACAGCTTCAGTTTTATAAGAGATTGTAAAGGGAACTACAGTAGATGAACTTTCAGCCGGTTTTGTTTGGTCAATCTAAGGCTTTTCGAGCTCTTGAAGAGATGAGATCGAGACTTTAACCAATACTTCATCATCTTAGAAAAGCACCAATCAGGAAACGATTTAGAGAACTGTGTGCAGGGGGTTTTTCGAATTGTCGCCATTTTGATAACTAACCCGAAAAACCTCGTAGGACGAGAGCGAGCTGCATTATCCTTGCACGCACTTCTATTTGCGAGTCCGTCGCTTTTGTTTGCGTTATTCAGCAACATTCTAATCGAAGTTTTAGACTTTCGTTGATCAATCAGGACCTTTTACAGAAGAAAAGTTGGTGTTAACGTTTCCTGGAGTTAAAACGTACTGTTATATTTGCAACTTCCCGTTTGATCTGCAACTCCATTCGAGCGTCTTTACAACAGGTATAAATACTACAACTCTCTTCTCTTACAGAGCACCGTGATCATTCAGAAAAAAAAGGTAATTTTTCACAGGAGTCTAAGTAACGAGTTTAAATCGGTCGGTCGTCAGACTTTGGAATGCATGGCTTTTCAGTTGGTGTTGGGGTGATCTTTGCATCTGTTGCACGCCTTAAAGTTTTTCCAAACGCTAAAACCCTGTTGTTTTTAATTGTGACTCAACTTGATAACACTGCAATGTGGTTACGAACGTGCTTGCAGCTTATAGAGAACGTTTGGCAGTGTTTTGATTAATAGGCTGCTTTAAATTCGCATAGAGCTTTCACACACATGAACAATGAGTCAATGTGTCAGTATGCAATCATTATTTTGTTTAATGCTAAGTTTTGCTTCCATTACTGCGAATAATGCATATTCCGTCATCATCTTTTATATCTTAGGCTTCTGGGATTTGTTAACAGATGAGTTTTGTATCAATAACTTATTCCTAAGTCTGAGGTTAAACGAAACAATGATCTCTTAGGTTTTCTCTGGCCTCTTTCAATCAGCTCAGTGTTTTAAATTAAACAATAGATATGTGAAATGTTAACAGAAACGATAAGAAATCTTTATTGACTGGATTGAGGGTGGAAACTAAACTGGGCACTGATCGTTCACTCTTCAAGTTAGATATCAATTCGAATTATTCACGATTGTTTTGAACTCTTGGCGTCAATTAATTATTAATAATTTTTCATTATACACAGAATTTTTCTTTTCTACAAACATATCACATATTCGGAGTAATCTACCCTTGTAGACGTTTGGCAAAATTCGACAAGTATTTATTGGAAAAGGAATGTTTGATTTCTTTATGTGCCGGAGAAATAGCGCAAGCCAGTAAGCTCCTTGTATGTTGAGCTTCTAAAAATTGTTTATGTTATTCCTTATTCGAGGGCATGACTACTTCATTAATTATTCCACAGTTTCCAAACCCAAATAATTATCATTTATTCCATTTTCATCCACCATCAATTATTCAGCTTTCAAGTCCGAGACTGGAAGAACCGCGAACATTGAGAGAGTAGATTCTCAAAAGTTAAAGGGGCATCTGAATAATTGTAACAGCCTGAGGTGGGGGGGGGGGGGGGGGGGGCTCAGTTGGAACTATAACAACATCACTTTTCCCTTTTACGAAACTTTCAGGACATGTCTTGAGGAGTTGAAGTGTGAACATCAATCACTCTTTTTTGTCATATGAAATGCTGCTTGCTAAATACATCACTATTATGGATTTTCAGGAATTTTTGCGTGGCTGCTTGAAGAAAATGTTTGTCTAATTAGCACTAAGCCTTCAAAAGACGCAAATCGGGTTGTACAGTTTCATTAAGCCGCCGAGAATTAATTCATCTGGTAAATACCACTAGAAGGCCCCCAACAATCGAGGCAAGATGGGTCCGAAGTATTTTAGTCAGTGGCACTAACTAAACACAATGAAACATGTCATCCCAGCCTTAATTACGAGGCTCGACGTTAAACAGTGATTAGTGATTATTTTATCAATATGACTTATTGTTAATTTTGAATGTTAGCAACTGTCCATGGCTTCTGCAGCACCGACATTTTTGTTCACTAAAGAGACAACGAACTACACTCGTCTATGTCGGCTGATAGTTGATATTGGTACCCAAGCCCTCAGAGACACATTTGATGCCTTCCACCCCCCTTCAACTCTCCACAAAGCTTTGACGGGAAATGAAGGCAAGTTACGGATACTGAGAGCAAGGAAGGTTATAAACGCAACGCAGTGGGGAACACTCTTTCCTGTTGACCCTTCTTTAGTGTCATCGGCTCACTTCGACATTACACTCTTAATGGTTCTGCTGCGAAACTTATGCGGTTTAACTTCTCCTGCAACAGGCTGGGATAAACTTCCCGCTGAGACAGACGTGAGACGTGAAGCTGATATTGCTCGTGTCAAATATTACAGAAATACCGTGTATGGTCACGCCGAGCGCGCGTCAGTGGACCCTGATCTTGAAGATCACTACAAAGAACTTCTCACACAATGGAAGAAAGATGAAGACAACGTGAAAGATCAGCTGAATGAAGTCATCAAAAAGCTAGATAACTTGGAAAGCTCTGTCAAAGGTATCTACTATATCAATCAAAGTGCTCTGTGAGCAAACTCGTGAATTGACAAATGATTTTTTAGATTATGTTTAATGTTATCTGGTTTAGGGAATTTTGTGGTTGATTGTCATATTTAGAGTACGAGCAGTAGTTCAGTGTTCGCTAATGTAGCAAAGAAACAAAGTAACGTTGGGATAAGAAGGCATTACAATTGAAATGATCACGCTATTACATTTGACAAGGTGGATGATGTCATGTGTTTTTAACGTCTATCATTTTTTTTTTCTGGTTCAAAAGAAAAGGTTGGAAGTAAATGTGGGTGAAAAGCGAAGTTTACTGTCTTTCGTTGTAAATATTAGAAAATCAAGGCAATACTGTCTTAATGAAAACATTAACAATTCCCTCTTTATCAAATGAGACAAACGGGAACGAGTTTTGAGTGATATAACTAAGCCAAGCCTGCCACCGTCATTTTGGATCTCCGCCTGGGTAGATTTAAGTCACGTGCTAGGCAACGTATAATCAATAACAAGATAGAATTTCATTTCAGGCCTATTTATCAATTTTGTGGTGTGTAACTTTCGCATTTTAGTACGTTGTATGTATGTTGAATCTTCAAATTGTCTTGAAACTTAAAAGAAAATTGTTCTTTAAAAATTCAATGAAAATCGGCAGCTAAAATTGTTTGTTTAGGTGTTATTTGATTTTCGTGTTAACTTGTTATTTCGTCAGTCGCCGGCATCTTCTGTTGCTTCACACAGGAAAAACACACGCGACGAAACGTAATGATCAATTTTGTCCTCAACTCACGCCATAACAGAGAAAGCTTTTGAACATCTGTAAACTCCGAGCGCTTCACAGAAAGTGATATTTTCAATGAATCTTCGAATTGTTTTCAAGTTCAAGGATTGTAAATTACAATTTTATGAAAAAACGAAGGTTGTTCTGTTATCTCAGTGTGAATCCTTGCATGCCTGCCAGTCGCTGGCGCCGCTTGTTGAAACTAAAAGGAAAAAAAAAAACTCTTTTAAGATTATCATTGGCTTCTTTTTCACCCCACCACTATTCTTAGCAACAAAGGTCGCTATTTCGTATGTTTATTGCTCGCCAAAAACTATCAAATGCACTCAGAAGCCTAAAATCTAAAAAAAGTTTACAGGAATCGACCAATCGAGCGAGCGAATGCCATTCCTCACATCGTATCTATAACTCGCTCTTGCGCATGCGCGCAATTCACGAGTTAAAAATGCACTTATGGCTTTTCGTGGCAACGAATTCTTGGGAAAACTAATTCCCGTCTCTTTTAAACTCCGATTTTCTTTCGGATCTAATGCCCTACAAATTTCGCTTGACCGATAAGCATTTTTTCAAGAGGTTACGTTTTGCTTTCAAATTTTAATTAATGTTTATTAAGCAGCGTGGAGTTTGAAGGCCTTTAGATTGAAGGGCGGGCGCCTTTACCTGATCTCGCAGGCAAACTATTAAATGAAGGTGAAAATGTTTTCAAAATTTGAAAAGAAAGAGGGAAACGGTTTCCCTCTTTCTTGTGGGGTATTTGTGTATAGGTGTATAGGCTGTCTCCTTCTGGTTATGGTTAAGACTGTTGATGCTTCGAGGTGTCCAGCCGAGATGTATAAACGACAAGAGTATCTAATGAACTTAGGAACCCGGTGGTGCTTATGTTGGCGTTTTTCGGGAAAAACAAACTCCGCGACAAATGTATTATTACAATTCTATATCCTATACTCCTCTCTGTGTCTCTTTTTTTTCTTCATTTCCTAGCAAGTAAAGACTCAAGAGCCAAGGAAATGGAGCAAGAGCCCATCATGTGTAAGGAAAAATATCACGAGAATGAGGCTGTGCAATATTATTGTCAAGTTTGCAACATTTGTATTTGCCACAAGTGTAGTATAGTGAGTCACAATCGACACGCCATAGAAGACATACAACGAGCAGCTGAAAAAGAAAAGGTTAAAATGGCTCAAGTCTTTGCCAAAGTCGAGTCACAACTCGATGTCGTGGAGGCAAGGATAATGAGGCAGAATGAAATGATGGAGGAAAGCAATGAAGAATTATGCGCTGCAGAGGACAAGGTGACAAGAACGGTGCAAGACATTATTCGGATTGTGAAGGAACGTGAAAAGGCCGTAAAGGCTAAACTAACAGAAATTAAAGTCACGCAACAAAAAATGTACGAGGCAAAATTGGACGCTTTTCAGTCACACGCTGCCCAGCTGAGGAGTTGTCTTAAATATGGCAAAAGCATCGAAAAGAGAAACAGCGGCCCTGAAATTCTGGAAGGAAAACATGATGTGTTTGGTCGATGCGAGGAACTGTTAACTGCACAAGATATTGAAATATATAAACCACAGCATGTTTCTCATTTTGTAAATGCAGATACTATGAATACTGTTGAACATTTGGTTCAAGTGATCGAGAGTTACACTGATCCTTCACAATCATCAGTTGAAGGAAACGGTCTGAAAGAAGCGGAGATGGGCAATGAAACTGACTTAACAGTTATTACAAGAGATTCAGATGGAAATCAGCGTTATAATGAAGAAGACCGAGTGACTGTTAAAATCCGCCTTCCAAAAGGCCAAAATGAAGAAATGAAAATAGAAGATCTTCAAAATGGAAAATACGCAGTGCGTTACAAGCCAAAGAGCGTTGGCTTACATGACATTGATGTCGAGGTAAATGGCAAGCCGCTGACTGGTAGTCCCTGGAGAGTTCTGGTGACTGGTCATCAGTATACGGCTCTTCATTCATTTGGTTCACCCGGGGAAGGACCGGGAGAGTTTAACAGACCAGACAGCCTTGTGGTGAGTGAACGAACGGGAAACATTGCCATAGCAGACAATGGCAATGGGCGAGTCCAGCTGTTTGATTCTGCGTGGAAATATAAAAGAACGATAGGAAACAAAGGGCCTGGTGCTGAAAGAATAAGAAATCCAAGATCAGTGGCTTTCACAGCATCTGGGGACGTTTTAGTCATTCATGAAGAGCATTCGCAGCGAAGCAAAATGTCCCTGTTTGCTGAAAATGGTCAATTTATTAAACATATCAGTCAGCAGCTGATTGATCCACAGCGCGCATCTGTTAGAGGTGATGGCCACATGATCGTATGTGACTCTGGCAACAAGTCAGTCAAGGTCCTCTCTTCTGACGGTACAAGATTAGTACAATCCTTCGGAGCATCAGCCTGCGATCAGGCCCCATGGTATGCTGTTTATCACAATGACAAGTTTTTTGTATCCTATGCCTCAGCTAACTGTGTGAAAGTGTTCAACAAAGGAGGAGAATTTCAGTATGATATTGGCGAGGAGGGATCTGGTGATGGACAGCTAAAACGTCCAGCAGGACTCGCCATTGACAATTTTAATAATCTCATTGTGTGATTCTCTTAACCGCAGACTGCAGGTGTTTTCTTTAGATGGAAAGTTTGTTTTTTCGTTTAATGAGGGAATCCAATTTCCCTGCTCTATCGCTGTTACTAAAGAAAGTAAGGTAGTGGTTTCTGATATTTATAAAGATATCATCCACGTGTTTCGGTAAAGTGTGAACAGTTTAATGTGAACATTAAAATGTTCCAATATATTTTTCAGTGAATCTGATCCGGGTTTCTTAGCTTCGTTGCTGTAATATTTCAATTTATGAACATATTCTCGGCAAATCATCCTCAACGACTTGGAGACAAGAAGTCGGCAAGTTGGAAATAATGTGATCGGTCAATGCGAGGAACTTTTAGATATCAAAATATATAGACCACAATACGCTACTTAATGTCTATACGAAGAAAAAAAATTCTGGTTATTATCGTAGTCGAATTCTGTTGGAAAGACTTTAATATTTGATTACAAAAAAAAAAAAATGAGCGGAAGGTGTTCAAGAACTTGTAAAAGGTCGCTGTTTACTGAAAATCGTCAGATAGTTAAACACATCAAGCAGCACCTGTAATCCACAGACCGTGTCTAGTAGAAGTGATGGTCACATGATCGTGTGTGACTGGGGAGACAATCCAGTCCAGGTCATTTTCTGCCATAACGCTACAGGATTAGAATTATCCTCAACGGCTCCCAAAAAAAGAAAGGAAAAAATGTTGGAAGAGTTCGGCGACAAGATAGTTGTTTGGGTATCTATTATATTCATATGTACATATCGCTCGTATTCTATTATCATTAAAAATATGTGTATTAAGTGTCACGATTCTGAATACTCTTATAAAACAAATCTAATCAACATGTAGCCATATGCATCAAAGGTAAATAAATCGTTTTGCTTCGAAATTTTTTCGCGGGTTCAGCTATTTATGAATGCTTTCTTCTTTCGTTAGAGGGCACAGTTGTTCAACCTTAAACAAGCTACCCAACTTGTGTTTACTGTGGTTCTGTTATTGTCTCTGTTTCTCTAGTTTTCTGTACGGATTGGAAGGGAAATAATTTTGATTCGGACGAACGTGGTGAGGGAGAATGAAAAATATTTTTCAATTTCTGGGTTGATGTAACTACTAGAGGGCGAAGACACGCAGCCTTCGGGTGACGTGACTTGGGGTAACATGCACTATATTCAGACTTTAACTTGTCATGTAAAATTATTCACCAAAATGAGAATGTTTTCTCATAGAAAATGAAGTGGATTAAAGAATTTGTAAAATGGTGTGATTCAGACTGTTCTTGTTGGCAAGGAATAACGGAAGTAAAAGACGTTAATCATCATGCCGACCCGATCACTGCCTGACATTTACATAATTATATGATGATGAAGCAAGTTACTAAATCCTTGCGCGCTTATATCTGAGTGTTTGTTGATTACTTTCCTTCGAGTCGTTGAGCAATTTCGTCAGATCTTGGGTTTAAAACCTTTTTTTGGCACATCAAGAACTTTCGCCGAAGACAAGCTGTTGATAACGTTTTCCTGGTTTTTGACAAAGAGAATCTGGTTTACATTCGTGATTGAATGACGCTGCAAATCTGTTGATCTGCTCAAGCGTGTTAACTACAGGTTTGGCTTTACTGTTTTGCTCTTTAGAACGTAGTATGATTATTCCCGAAAACATCCTCATTCTCCCTGCATGAATGCGTTAGTCACAAGTCAATAGCAATTGACTGCCAAACTTAAAGAGTTTGCTGCTTTTACAATATTAGTATTAGGGCGGTACTGAAAGCTGCAACACACCTCTATGTGTCTTCCGCCATAACCACGGCCTTTGTCCTTCATTCGTGAATCAACTCCCAGACACCGAAAGAAAGTCTTGAATTTTTCTTCATCAAACTGAACAACTGGCTGTGTTTTGATTAAATTGCACCCCAAAGAGCTTTCCGTCATGCACAAGTAAAACACGGTTCAAAGTCTGTTTGTGCATGTGCGACTCGCTTTGATTTGGTTATTATTGCTTCTATTGTTACGAACACCAGGGTTTTCCGTCAAATACATTTGGGAAAATCTGTGCTTGAGGATCACTTCGCAAAGATTTTTAATGCCACTTTGTCGCTTGCTTCAGCGGTTTTCAGTAAAATCACCTTTAACTAGCTTGACATATGTAGAATTCATTCGTTCGTTAACAGATAATAAATTAATATGTAAGTTCATTCCTATTGCTGTAATTAAATAAAAATGTCCACTGGCCTTTCTCTGTTAAAATTGATTTTGGGGCAGAATCCCGAAAAAACTTTTCGGAAATAAAAGAAAAGAGGAAAATTATGACAAACCCTACTTATTAAAAAACCTCTGATATTTATGGTTGCGATGTAAAAAAGCAGGAAAAGCATAAAGATCTGATGAACCGGCAGTAAACAGATCTAATGAAGCGTAAGAGCCTCGAGGGCTAATGTTACATCATTTTAATTTGTGTTTGAGTGTAGCAAGGACAGTTTCGCATACATCAAAATTCCACTACAAGTGTTACGGCTTTGAAGGGTCCAGCAAAGGCATCAGGTCACAAAGGACTCTTTAATTATTGTCAAATAAAATGTTATAATTATTCCAGTTAGTGCATTGAAGCTAACGTTTCGAGTCCTTCGTCTTTCGCTGACTCATATTGTTAACAGCAGAATGGAAGAGCACTGCATTAGTATGGCGAAAATGGCGCTCAACCAAACGAGATACTTCCGCGTCCATCCTCTTTACTGGTAATGCGCTGACAAACGGTTTCCTCGCACTCTTTACAACAGTTTCTAGCATCTCTCTCACCGTCTCAACACTGGGTAATCATTTGAAAACATTAGGTAATCATTTAAAGTACATTTATAATACTGATGAAGAGTAAATAATAAACAATTATATATGGTTTATAATATTATTCTTTTTTATTGAAACTAGTGAAAAGAACCTTTCAATTATTCATTCTTAAAGAAAACAATTTTACATGGCTTAAGGAGACATTACGTATATACTGTATAATGGCAAATATTATCCAAAGTAACAACACGAGTAAACAAAAAATAGAACAACAATCTGTGAAAAGACCAGTTGCAGCACGACGTAAGAGTGTTAAAAAGATTGTTTAAGAATATGAACACAAGATAATTCCTCCACCATGCACTTGAATTCAGAGACGAATATAACCCAACACCCCTACCACGAACAAAGAAAGCACCTGTTTCAGCACCATAGACAAAAATAGAAGAGGAAAGTAAAGCTCTCAAAGGATTTACCATTTCATTTGAAATTAGCGTTAGGAATGACAATGATGCTTTGAAACAAATCAATGAAACTAGATTAGCACTAAAACATAAGATTACAAATGAACTGTTAGAATTGAAAGGATCAAAATTTGTAAAAACACTGAGTGTGACATTTGAAAAAGTAACATCAGATAACATCATCACCAAGACTGCATACTTCCATAGCTCACCAAAAACAGTTATTTATGACATGGATATTAAAGAAGATTTAGCACTATCAAGTGAAGAAATCAGGAACAAGATTGCTGTTTGACTATCTGAAGGACCAGGTTGGACTGTTGATGATTAAACACTTTCTGGATACTGTTATTTATCATACAAAAGGAAGTTACTCTTACATTCCACTACCAAAACAAATGAGAGGTGTCATCAGCCTTAAAAATAAAGACAATGAGTGTTTTTGATGGTGTCACATCAGACTCTGAATGCACAAGACAAAGATCCACAGAGAATTAAGAAGACTGATGAGAGTTATTACTTGTTTAGATTATTCTAACACTGAATTTCCAGTCTCTATAAAATAATACAAGATTGAGAAACAAAATGATATCTGCATCAATGTGCTCGTGTATGAAAACAATCAATATTTTTCAATCTATGTATCAAAAGAGCAGTTTGAAGGTGAATTGAGTCTATTGTTGATCACAAATAATGAAAAACAACATTACGTTCTAAACAAAGATTTTAATAAGATGATGTTTAAACAGACAAAACATAAAGAAAAGAAACATTTTTGTATGTAATGCCTGCAACATTTCAGCAGTCTGTAAGTGCTCGAAAAACGTAAACAAAATTGCATCATTATCAATGGGCAGCAATCAATGAAAATGCCTCTAAAAGGTGAAAACATATTGTTCAAAAATAATCACAACCAATCACCAGCCTGAGTACCTTTTGCTATTCTAATGCAGATTTTGAAGGAAGAGCTGAAAAAATCACACATGTATACCAGAAAATGATCAATCATGCATCAAAAAACATACCAAAATAATACTGATTATGGTTATGGTTATATACTAGTCTGTCATTATGATGATAAGTGTAGAAAACCTTTGCAAGTACACAGAGGTGAAAATGCAGTTTATGGTTTTATGGAGAAGATGATTGAAGAAGTTTCTTATTGTCTTGAAACTATAAACAAACACTTCAACAAACCTTTGAAAATGACAGACGAAGATGAAAAAAACTTTAAAAAAGCAGAATGTCATATTTGCAACAAATCATACACAAAGAAAGATATTAGAGTCAGAGATCATTTCCATATAACAATGAATGTAATTTAAAACTCAGAATTGATGTCAGAAATATGAAGATTCCTGTTATTTTCCATAATCTGAGAGGTTATGATAGCCATTTCATTATGCAAGAAATCGTCAAATTGCAAAATATACTCTACAGGTGAAAAATTGATGAAATTCAATGTTAATCCAAACAATATGGACAGCTCCAATTTATGTCAAGCAGTTTGGACAAGCTTGTGAGTAATCCCCCAAATGAGGCTTTAAAATAAACATCACAAATTAATTCCAAAAACAAAAGAAATTCAATCTCATGAAAAAGAAGGGAGTCCATCCTTATGATTATATGTGCAGTTTTGATAAGTTCAATGACACAAAATTGCCCGAAAAAGAGGATTTCCACAGTATCCTGGATGATGAACATATATCTGATGAACAATATGAACATGCGCAGAAAGTTTGGGAAACATTCAGTCACAAGTCACTGGGTGATAATTATGATCTGTATCTTGGATCTGATGTTTTCCTTCTGGCTGATATATTTGAAAACTTCAGAAGCACTTGTTTGCAGTACTACAAAATTGACCCATGTCATTATTTCACATCTCCTGGAATGTCACGGGATACTATGCTGAAGATGACTGACATCAAATGAGAACTGATGACTGATATTTCAATTCATTGAAAAAAGCATGAGTGGTGGTATCAACTATATTGCAAACAGCCAATAATAGATAAATGAAAAACTATAACTGACAAAGATGAACCATCAATGAGTCAGTATCTACCAACAGGAGCATTCAAATGGATGATCGTGAAAAGAATATTGACAAACTAGATCTGGGAAAATATCCTGAAGACAGTAAAAAAGGATTAATATACTTAAAGTTGATCTTGAATATCAAAAAGAATTCCATTATAGTCATAATGATGATCCTCTTACTGCAGAAAAACTGTGTGTTTCTAATGATGTGCCCTCAAAATATTGTCAAAAAATTAAAGACAAAGACGGGATAAGCATCGGACAGGTTTAAAAGTTGATTCCAACATTATCTAACGAAGAAAAGTATGTCCTTCATTACAGAAGTCCACATTTGTACATGGATTTTAGTTTGAAGGTAAAGAAAGTTCATAGAGCGTTGCAATTTAATCAGTCCCCATCAGGATGATCGAACAAGTATTGACTTAAACACACAAAAGAGAACATTAGCTACTGTTGTATTGATCGTTCTAGCTTACGTTTGTTATGGACAGCTCGTTGTTTGTGTATGATGAACCTAATGATCGACCTGGTGCTCGAATGCTATGATTTAAAGAAGAGTTTGCTCTCTGTTCTCGCTTTTGTTAGGTTTCTCGTCCACCATAGCAGAACGCAACTCGAAAAGCTAGGAACTCATTTGAGAAAGACTTTTTCAAGCTGATGAATAATCGTGTATTTGGTAAAACCATGGAAAACATCAGAAAGCGTGTAGATGCGAAACTGATCATTGATAACAAAACTTTGGTTAAATAAAGCTCAAAACCAACATTTGTCAGCAATAAAATTTTTAACGAAAATCGAGTAGCTGTGCGTAAGATCAAAGAAACACTCAACAGGCCGACATATGTTGGGATGCGTACTCTGGATCTTAACCAGACATTGATGTATGATTTTCACTATAATTATTTCAAAGACAAACAATGACAAAGCACAATTATTGTCCACAGACACTGACAGTTTGACTTTTGAAATCGAAACAAAGAATGTTTACAAAGTTTCTGGAATAGCAAAGACAGATTCGACAACAGTGAATATCCAGTAGACATCAAATAGTTCGACAAAACGAATAAGAAAGGCATCGGAAAATTCAAAGATGAGGCCGCAGGTATACCAATACTGAATTAATCGGACGATTCAAAATGTACAGTTACATGAGAGACAATGACAAATTAAAGGCGGTAAAACTGCTAAAAGTATAAAAAATAATGTAATCAGCGAAAACATCAAACACGTTGATTATAAGAATACATAATTCAACAACGAACAAACGTTCCATTAAATGAATACAATCAGAAGCGATAATCATCAACTTGATATTTACAAGCTCAAGAAAGTATTACTATCCTGCTTTGACGATGGCGTTACATTCACGAAGATGGCGTGACATCATATGCATAAGGGTACTACCAAACTCAGAACTAAACTTTCCGAGTTAACTTAAAAATTTCTTTTTGTGGACAAAATGTGAAGCTCACTATTAACATTTAATAATCTTTCATCTTTACAGAGCCATAATATAATTAATATGCAATGGGTTATAAGGCAAAAAAGCCAGCGCAAAATTACCGCGCAATAATAACAACACAGAATTTGTGACATCTGCTGATTATGCGTTTAATGCGACTCACGGCCTGGCATCTACATAATTATGTGATGATAAAGCAAGTTTCTAAATTCCTTGAACACTTGTTTGAAAGTTTATTGATTGCGTTCCTTCGAGTCGTTGAGCAATTTCGTCAGATCTTGGGCTTAAAACCATTTTGTTGCACATCAAGAACTTTCGCCGAAGACAAGCTGTTGATAAAGTTTTCCTGGTTTGCGACAGAGGGAATCCGATTTACCATCGTGATTGAGTGGCGTTGCAAATCTGCTTCAGCGTGTTAACTAAAGGTTTGGCTTTACTTTTTTGTTCTTTCATTCTCATTTTCATTTGCTCATTTTCATTCTCCCTGCGTGAATGTTTAAATCACAAGTCAATAGCAATTGACTGCAAAACTTTAAGAGTGCACTTCTTTTACAATATTGGTGTTAGGGCGATAGTGAAAGCTGTAGCACACCTCCACGTATCTTCCGCCATAACGCCTTTGTCCTTAATTCGTGAATCAACTCCCTGGCACTGAAGGAAAGTCTTGGATGTTTCTTCATCAAATTGAACAACTGGCTGTTTTTTCATTCAGTTGCACCCTAACGAGCTTTCCGTCACAAATAAAACACAATTCAGTTGTTGCGAACAATCAGTGTTTTCCGTGAAATACATTTGGGAAGATCCGTGATTGAGGATCACTTCGCAAAGGTTTTTAATGCCACTTTGTTGCCTGCTTCAGCGGTTCCAAAATCATCTCTCCTGGCTTGACATATGTAGAATTCACTCGTTCGTTGACAGGTAATTAATTCACATTCTAAAAGCTCATTCCTATTGCTGTAATTAAATGGAGAAGTCTACTGGCCTTTCTCTGTTAAAATTGATTCAAAGCAGAATCCCGAAAATAAAAGAAAAGTTTACTTATTGAAAAATCTCTTATATTCATGGTTGCGATGTAAAAAAGCAGGAAAAGTATGAAGATCTGATGAACAGAATACAGATCTAGCGAAGCGTAAAAGCCACGAGGGCTAATATTTGAATAAAGGAGTGTTTCTAAAGAAACTGTGGTGCTGCGTCGGTGGGAGAGTATAGCAGGTAATTTAGTGTTAACAACTGAGTTGAAAACGTAAATTAGCCACCGTAAAGGGTAAAAAAGCTGACGTGAGTCCTTCGTCAGAGCGATTGGAGGAATTGTGGGTTGTTTGTGGGTTTATATTGTTAGGTTCGTGGATTTTAGGTAAAAAGGAAATACACGAAGTTCTAGGAGTGGTAATGATGAGATTTTTAGCAGTGGCCGGCAATTCTTGTTTAGCTCTAAGATTTAGCTATATATCTTATAATCAAATTTTTTAGTCAATACCACGGCCCAAAACCTGAACTCTACGGCCGCTACATTGACGATTGCATCGGCGCTCAAAGAGGAGCTCACTCAATTTATAACCGCCATCAATTCCTTTCATCCCCATATACCTGGGAAATTTCCGACACTTCTTTGGCTTTTCTAGACATCAAAATTTCAATTGAAGGCAACGGTTTATGCACTAGTGTTTACTACAAACCTACAGATTCACATAGTTACTAGTTGTATTCATCTTCACATCCATCACACGTCAACATATCGACGAACATTTGTTTTTCTCGGTTCCAGGTGTACGCAACCACTAACCCCACGTAATGCGCATGCTTTTAGTTACGAATTTTCAAAATGGCGGACAGGTTAAAGAAGGAAATTAAAAAAACAAAGCGATTTTGCAATGAATTCTCAACATACACCCTCGTTAGAAAGGCGGAAGAAAGATACAAAACTGTATGATATTGAGATCGATATGATATTAAATCGGTACCGAGAGCCCGTTTAATTGCCTTCCGCCACGATTATTAGCTTTCTTGACAGCTTTCTGAAGACAGAATACTTTCTTTCTGAAGACTTCTGATATGCGGCTATTGATTATTACACCTCGTATACCTGATTGCTCAAAAAATTTGTTTACGATTGTTGAAAGGACCGACTCATGGTTCTCCGTCTTCGTCTTGACATTGCTTTGAAATAGTATAGACTAGTAAGCTGAAACGAAAAATTAATCAGGGAAGTTTACGAAAAATCCAGCAAACAAGCCTTAAAAAAGCATTTATTTAGACTTCATACTTCAACGAACTTCACAAATCTTACTGGTTTATCTTGTAAGTAAACGATGGCAGATTAATTCCCGAAGCGCTTTCTGAGTTTCCCGATCCCTCTCCTACTGCTTTCACGCTTACAAAACAGGAAAAATCCAAAGGAGGAAGATACAGCTATTTTGAAACGCCATTTGACGAAGGAAAATCTGCTGTTTGTTCAACACTTTACATATCAAAACAAAGGAAACTTGTTCCTCTTTTTGATTCTGGCGGTAAATTTTTAATTGGTGCCTGCGTAAAAGAGATATCGCCCGAGACTCTTCGCTCGGTCGTGTTTTGATCAAAAACGCCTTGTTAATTTCACGCAACCGCTCGGAGAAAAGTTAAAAATGACGAGGGAAAAACTTTACCTTCAAGTTAGAAAATTAGCGAAATAGAAAGCCACAATATTATAGTTAAATATTTCCGAGGTACATTGAGTGCTTTTTCCGTAGAGAATCCGCACGATGGTAGAACATTCGAAAATTAAACTCGATTTGAGCGGGGTGTTGAAGTGGGCGTGTTCACTACATTCATGTTAAGACTATTTGTTCCCCATGAGTTTGAGTTTTCCATAAACGTGGCTATTCTGTCGCTGTCGTTCAAGCAGGCCACCACCGTGCCCAACCAAATTGATCGACAGTCAGCACTACAAACGGCTGAGAAGGATAACACTGACCGCATTCCATTTACTCTTACATTTCACCCTCACAACCACGCAGTTAAATCTATCATTCTTAAAAATTTTAAATTACTCCAAAACGATTCAGAGACTGGCACTATCTTTTCGCAACCCCTACTTATTTCATTCAAACGTGACAAAACATAGGCAACTTTTTAGTCAGGAGTTCTTTTCGAACCAATGACCAATCTGGAACTTTCAAATGCGCTCGCTCACGATGCAAAACTTGTTCTTTCATTCATAACGTAGAGAAAATATCGGGACAATTTATTCCTGTTTTCTCGTCACCATATTCCCACCAATGGCGTAGCTCCACTTTCTGCATATAAACCCACACACAACCCACAATTCCTCCAATCGCTCTGACGAAGGGCTAAAGCTCGAAACGTCAGCTTTCTTACCCTTTACGGTGGCTATTTTACGTTTTCAACTCAGTTGTTAACACTATATTACCTGCTAATGTTATATTTGTTTAGTTTGTGTTTGGGTATAGCAAAGACAGTTTCGCATACATCAAAATTCCATTACAAGTGTTATGGTGATGAAGGGTCCAGCAAAGGCAGCAGGTCACAAAGGACTCTTTAATTATTGTCAAATGTAAAGTTATATAATTCTTCCAGTTAGTGCATTGAATGAAATATTAGTCTGTCTATTAGCATTGTTCTTTGTTGGCGACGGTTGGATAAACACTCTGAATAAGTAAAGTAGTAATCCCTGCAGGTAAGCTATAAATGATTCTCGCAGGCGAGCCTGCGAGAATCATTTCTAAACTCGTCTTTCATCTGTGACTCTCAGACAAGCTCATGCTGTTTTTGAGAGAAGTTTTATTTATTCCAAATGAAACAAAATAAAACTATTATAAAAGATTATTTAGTTTTATCAACCGAATTGATAATGTAAATTGGCCGCTGTGAAGAGTTATCAATTTGGTTGAAAAAACCTTACTATCTTATAATACCCCCAGCGACGAAGCATTGTTATAAGATATGGTTCACTTCCATTTTTATTGTCAATTTCAAATAATAGCAACTGTCCATGACTGCGCCGACATTTTCATCCACCAAAGAGACGACAAACTATGCTCGCCTGTGTCGGCTGATGGTTGATGTTGGTACCCAGGCTCTCCGTGACACTTTAGATGCCATTCATCCACCAGCAAATCTACACACAGTTTTAGCGGGAAATAAAGAAACTTTACAGTCACTGAGAAATAGAAAGGTCATAAACGCAGCGCAATGGGGAAAGCTCTTTCCTGCCATCTCTACACCAGTGTCATCGGTCCACTTCGACATTTCACTTTTGATGGTTCTACTGCGAAACTTATGCGGTTTACCTTCTCCTGCAACAGGCTGGGATAAACTTCCCGCTGTGACAGACGTGAGTCGTGAAGCTGATATTGCTCGTGTCAAATATTACAGAAATACCGTGTATGGTCACGCCGAGTGCGCGTCAGTTGATGATGCGGCTTTCAATGCATACTGGAGCGACATCCGGGACGCTTTGGTGAGATTGGGAGGAGTCAAGTACAAAACAGCTATTGACAAGCTGGAAACTGAAGTCATGGACCCTGATCTTGATGATCGCTACAAAGAACTTCTCAGACAATGGAAAAAAGATGAAGACAACGTGAAAGATCAGCTGGATGAACTCACCAAAAAGGTGGATGATTTGGAAAGCACTGTCAAAGGTATTTACAGCATCAAAGATTACCAGGTCATTTTAAATTCTCCTAGCTTCAAAGTAACTGTAGTGATAAATGAAAACACGCTTCACTATTACGGGAAGCACAAACAAGGGAGGAAGGGGGAGAGGGGGAGTGGATGCTCAAGAGCCCCCCCCCCCCCAAAAAAAAAAAAACAAAAATTCATTTTTGAGTTTTTTTTTTTGTCGATGAAAATTGATTGAAATTTATATTTACCAAATTGGCAGTTTTACAACCCTCTATAAATCAACAGGCAGTGTTTAAGCCGGCGGCTACCGGCCAGCAAGTGCTGTAGATGACGAATTACGTTGTTTTATTTCCTGTACTTTCATTTTTATCGACAGGGAAAGACTCAAAGGCCGAGGAATTGCTACATGAGTCCATCAAGTGTAAAGAAAAATATCACGAAAATGAGGCAGTGCAATATTACTGTCAAGACTGCAACGTTTGTATTTGCCAGAAGTGCGGTATATTGATTCATAATCGACATGCCATGATGGACATACAGCAGGCAGTTGAACAAAAAAAAATGAAAATGAAACAAGTCTTCGCCAGAGTCAAGGAGCAAATGGTTATCGTGGACAAACAGATCATTGAGCAAACTGAACTGATGAGGATAAGCGAAGAGGAAATCTGCGCTGCCGAAAAGGAGGTGACAAACATTGTGCAGGAAATCATTCGAATTGCGAGGGAACATAAAACTGCCGCCGAGACAAAGCTGGCAGAAATTAAGGCCACGCAACAAGCAACTTACAACAAGAAATTGGAGGAATTTCAGGTCTTCAAAGATCAGCTAAGAAATTCAGTTGAATTTGGCGAAGACATCGTACAAAAAAAAGTCGGCCTCGAAATTCTACAAGCAGGAAATACTGTGGTTGGTCGATGTGAGAAACTTTTAGCTGCAAAGGATATCGAAATTTTTAACCCACAACATGTTATCTATCGTGTCAATGCAGAAGCTATGAACACCTTCAGACACTTAGTTCCGGGTCAAGTGATCACGAGGTACACTGATCCTTCAAAATCTGTGGCTGAAGGAAACGGTCTGCAAGAAGCGGAAATTGGCGCTGAAACTGACTTCACTGTAACTACACGAGACTCAGAGGGAAAACTGGTTTATGATGAAGACGACCAAGTGACTGTGAAAATTCGCTCTCCTAAAGGCGAAGATGAAGAAATAAAACCTAAGCATTGTCAAAATGGAAACTATTCAGTGTGTTACGTGCCAAAAAGTATTGGCTTACACGACATTATCGTCGAAGTAAGTGGCAAGCCGCTGACTGGTAGCCCCTGGAGAGTTCAGGTGACTGCTCATCACTACAAGGCTTTTCATTCATTTCGATCACGTGAGAAAGGACCGGTAGAGTTTGCAGGACCAGAAAGTATTGCAGTAAGTGAAAAAACAGGGAACATTGCCATAGCAGATTTCTTAAATGGGCGAGTTCAGTTGTTTGATTCTAAGTGGAAATATTTAAGAATGATTGGAGACCAGGGGCCTTGTGCTGAAAGAATAGGACACCCAAGATCAGTGGCATTCACAACATCTGGTGACGTCGTAGTCATTCATAATGAGACTGGCCAACCAAGAAAAATGTTCCTATTTACTGAACATGGTCAGTTTATTAAACACATCGGTCAGTGTCTGATTACACCACTGCGTGTGTCTGTTAGAAGTGATGGTCACATGATCATCGTGTCTGACTCTGGTGACGATTCAGTCAAGGTAGTCACCCCTGACGGTGCAGGATTAGTACAGTCCTTTAAGGCACCAGACTGTGATGCTTTCCCGTCATATGCTGTTTATCACGAGGACAGGTTCTTTGTGTCCTTTGCCGCTGCTAACTGTGTGAAAGTGTTTAACAAACGAGGAAAGTTTCAATATGATATTGGCTGGGAGGAATCCGGTGACGGACAGCTAAAATGTCCTTTAGGTCTCGCCATTGACAGGTTTAATAACCTGATCGTGTGCGACTCTTTTAACAGCAGACTTCAAGTGTTTTCTTTAGATGGAAAGTTCATTAACTCGTTTAATGTTGGAATGAAACGTCCTTGGTCTGTCGCTGTCACCAAAGACCATAAGGTGCTAGTTTCTGACACTAATCAGAATGTTATCCATGTTTTCAACTAAACTGTGAACATTACTGAGCAGGTAATTATAATGTGTTATGAATTTTCACTGACTCTGAGCCGAGTTACTTCTTCGCTGCAATTTTTCTTAAGTGTATTCCCTAACCATGAAATTATCCTCTACGGATCAGAGACAAAAATTGGAAGAGATTGTGTTTGGTTGTGTTTTAAATTCCTATGTAAATATCAATTGCATGAAAGTATCATTCAAAACAGTGCATAAGTTTCAAATGATTCTGAGCATTCTTGTACACCAGATGTAATTAGCTTGAAGCCTCTGACGGAGATAAACGGAATTTGTACAAATTTTAACTGCGTAAGATAATATCAAATAAATTGCTTTTTCCGTTATTTTATGTAGCGAAGAAATTTTCATGGTTGCTTAATAGGATTTTGATTATCACGAGAAGGTTTTTCTTGATACAGCTTCTAGTCAGAGTATCTGCATATCAAAAGCAATGCGTTGAGAATATCAACCATTGTTTGGAATATAACAAGAGTAGAGTCGACATGCTTTCTTTGGCACATATGACAGTTACATTGTTTTTTATTTAATCTCTCCTCTATTTCGTGAAAATCTATTGATTCATAAACGACTAAATAGTTACATTCAGGAGAAAGGTTGGAGCACGCAGACAGAATTTCCATATTCGTACCAACCAGCTTTGAAAGCATTGCCAGTAAAACAAATATTGATTAATTTTGTTCTACTGGCATTCCTTTTTGGACAGTTAGTTCCGATCATCAACTATCACCTGTTAAAAGTGATCACCTGAGCGTTTGTAATATTTCGCCTCACCCTTAGAATCGTTTTTGAGATGAATTCTCTGAGCAAGTATTGTCCTTCGCAGCTTTGTTTGTCGTCGTCACGCAACGCGCTTTCTCCTCCACCAAGAAGTGAGCTGATTGAGCGACAAGACCGTACAATGGCTGCCAAAGAGACTACTGCTCAAGATCAGAAATCTTTAAATCCCAACTTGGGGTGCGAAATGGTTTGTGGCCTCCTTGGAGTCGTGTATCCCAGTAATCTGTCAATCAATATGTTTTGAACCCTCACTGAATATGATCCTCTATCTCTCTGTGGAAATTACTCGGGAATGAACTCTAAAACCATCAATTTATCCTTAAAATGTTTGAGAAAAGGAAATATTAGATTAATTTGAGTAAATTAAAGTTAATTCATCAAGTTAATTCCACACTTCTAGCAAAAGATATTTCAAACCAATATGTTCAAACTTTAAACTTTTTTTTTAAATTTTTCACCAAAATGAATTGGACAAAATCAAAATCGAGGACAGAATTTCCACTCCAGAGCACCTACCGTTGCTCGAAAAAGGAAACTGTAATCTTGGCATCGATTACAGCAGACGATATCAACCCTTTATGTCTTATGACAATTGTCAGTAGATCACAGGCTGCATATAAGATGAGGCTTGAGCAACCTCAAGCAATGTTTTCTTTCTATCAAAGCTCTTGACCAAAACTTCGGAAATACGCTAATGAAAGTTTTGACATCAAACAGTTCTTATTGTCTCTAGCTACGTTCTTTATCCTTAAGGGGTGCACCCCTCTATTGGATGATGTCACAACGGAAAATCACGCACATTTACAGGCGCATATGAGCCATGGGGTAAAAATGAGATATATACAGTGGTTGGAACGGGCCAACAACGCTCTCAAGCTCTTCATGGTGGTAAAATTAACAAGATTCGTCTTCCTATTCGTTCAGTTTTCAAACTTTACCCCAATGGAATTGTTGTCAACTGAAATGTTCTTCCAGTTAGTTCATTGAATGAATAGTAGCCTGCGTATTATTGTTGATCTTGGTTGGTGACGGTTGGATAAACATTCTCAACTCAGAAAAGTAAAAATCCCTGCAGGTGCTTTACAATAAGGAAAATTTCAGAAATTTCTCCGATGTTAGCTCACCTGTGAGAATCATTTCTAAGCTTGTATTTCATCCGTGACCCTCAGAGAAATTTAAGTTGCTTTTAAGAGAAGTTTGATTTATTCCACCTGCCCAGCCCACCAACAACAAGATACAGCTTAATAAAACTATTATAAGAGATGATTTAGTTTTATCAACCGAATTGAAAATGAAAATCGGCCTCAGCCTTCAAGTGTTTTCTTTAAATGGAAAGCTTATTAACTCGTTAAATGTTGCAACGAAATTTCCATCGTCTGTCATTGTTACTGAAGACAATAAGGTGCCGGGTTTTTAAATCGATATGTTATCCGTATTTTCCACTGAAATGTGAACAATACTAAGCAGTTAATGTGTTTTGACTTTACATTGAATGGGATCCAAATCGCTTATGTGCTGCAACTTTTAAAAAAGTAGTGTGAATTTTAAAACCGTGAAATTATCATCTTCAGGTCAGGAACAAAAATTGGAAGAGATTGGCATTAAGAGAGGTTTTTGGTTGTCTTTTAACCCTTTAGGACCAAGTTTTTAGTTTTCCTTACTGTCAACCATGCGATTCTTATAATGTTAATTCAGAGAATTTAGCATTGGATCAATTAATCATCCCCTAATTGATATTTTTCTCTATTCTCTTCACTAATCAGGTTGATATTGTATTGATATTGTAAGGAGAAATTCTGTCTTGGTCACTCATGGGAGTTAAAGGGTTAAATCTATACTAACTCATCTCTTGCATTTAAGCATCATTCAAAATATGTGCATTAAAATGTTTGTATCATTCGAAGCATTCTTCTATAGCAGATCTAATCAACGTTTAGTCAATAAAAGATAAACGAGAAAAACAGAAAAGAGTCTCTTCACCGTAGAAGTAGTAAACACTTTATGATATTTTTACATAAATCGTCTCGCCACTTGAGTTTTCCTAGGTCAATCTTCGTGATCCAAGATTCTTTATTTTTTCTGGCGTGAATCGCGCTTGTATGTACCCCCTCTGCATGACCTAATGGAAGATATACTGATGACAGGTTTTCTCGAAAAGTCCAGGCGGACAGCTTTCTTGGCGGCGAGCGATTTTCGGGAATTTCATTGGCCAGTCTGCAACAGTTCTTTATCCCCCGATGGGTTTTCATTACAGCATTTTAACGACGCCACTCATATTTCATCAATGGTCTTTTGCGGTTAAGGTTTCAAGCTGTTCAGAAACAACTTAGACAGCGTGTTTAGTCTCGTGCGTGAAGTAAAGCACCAGAAAACTTCGAATAGTATGTGGATTGCACGGAATGATCATGTCTTCTTTTGATGAGTGAATGGAAGACTGCTTCTGGAGCCGATTTGTTGTGCAATTAGAAGAGGTGAGAATAACTTAATAACTTAATGTCTCCCGTAATAAAACAAACTCTGCCAACCTCGCCAAGCTGGTGGTTGGAAGTTTTACAACTGCGTTTGTGTGGCGAAAATGGCAACTGACCAGACTTGTGTACTGCCTTTACTTTCTGTATCGGTGCTACTTTGACAAACGGTTCTCTTGATAGCAGTTCCAGCTTTTAAAAACATTGCTTTGTTCCTTCGCAAAACAAGCTCGCTGAGTGAGAAGAAAAAAATTACAGTTTACCGGTATGTTTTAAGAGAAAGTGACTGAAGAAGTCGATATTACACGAGTCCTAAAAAAAAGATACTCAATCAGATCAACGCCTGGGAGGCAAGTTTTGTTCCAGCAACGCTTAACTCTCGTCAATCATCAATATCTTGCAACGTCTGTTTGCAGATTGTAAAAGTCTCTATTAGCGTTCATTCTTACTAAGTCGTAGAAATAACAATTGAAAATGACCTTACAATTTAAACCTCCATCTCTTCAGTTTGACGGCCGATCATGTTCGTGAACCCGGCACAAACAACTTTTTAAACATGTTACTTTGACGGCGTATGTCCTTCCGTTCAGCGTTTGTCACCATTTCTAACCAAGCCGGTAATAATTTCCTCGACATATGTTTCCTTTAGAATGGAAAAATAGCGTTATGCAAATTCTACTTAAAATGCCATGTCTGACATTGTCTTCATCTAAACAGGATGTTATTTTCAACCTCCAACAGCGCTCCTCTTTGTTAAACGCGTACCGGTGAGAGTGAGATAAGAAACTTTAGTTTAGCGACATCATGAGACCGCTGGTGGTATCAGGGAAATTAAGGTCCACCTACATAAGATTGTTAACTAGGGAATATTTTGCGTCTCAGAGGATTTTATCTTCCCATTCGGAGATTTCAGCCGCTGAAAAGCTATGGACGCCAAGAATATCTACACGCAACATGGTTAACATTTGGGTTTCGGTTGAATAAAGAAATCAAGATCTTTTTTTCGAGGGAATATTTTGGGTATGATCGTATTCGGAATCTCAATTTGGCTGCTTCGAAGGTTTCTTTTCGAACACAATGTGGTGAAACTGTCTGTTTGGTATGACTGAAACATTTTCTCTTGTCTTGGAAGAAATTTATTAATTTAAGAGCCTATTACATTAATCGAGAGGTTTAAAACTTTTTATATACAGAACCTCCATTTCCCATTCATTAGAGGACTACTCCATTGAGTACGTCACTCACATATTGAATGAGAGGACTTAATGAGCCTAACTCCTTAGAATTTGCACTTTGGAAAAAGCAGCCACTTTCAAAGCTTTGTTGAAATCAAGGAAATTACCAGTAACGATAAGAAAATTGTCAAAAGAGAGACTTTTTGTTTTGCCTTCCGTACATTTGTGATAGTGACAAAAATCCCATCGATAATTTTCAATTTTTGCGACAGTGCTGTCTTGAGAAAGAATTGACTTACTTACAGGAAGAGGAAATCGTGTTTTGTATCTATATGTCTTTCAAGTTTGTCTCTTTGATAGTTTTTTTTTTCTTGATTGCCCGTCTTTTAGACTGAAACTCAAGACTTTTTTTGACGTTCATCGTTAATCTAAGAGGGTGCAGAATTTTAAGGAGACCGGTCTTCTTTGGAAAAAAAGTTAATATTATCAGTGAATACGCGAAACAATATTCTGTTCTTTAGGAGACAAAACGATCGAACTAAATTTAATTGGACTTTCCACTTCCCGATTCTGCGCGCAAGACGAAAATCCCCCGCGAGCCGTTTTACTTTGCGCAACGACAACACAAACAAAACATAGGCATGCTACGCATGCAAGAGTTATTTTTCGGATGGGTGGTTTGGAATGAAACGCCTAGTAAGTGATGTGTGCATTTTTGTAAGAGAAAAAGAGCATTTGCCCGTAGCACATTTTAATTCGATATCGTTCAATGAGGAGCAAAACAAATCTATCTGAAATAAACTCAGACCTACTTATTTTATGGTCTATTGCCACTGGTGTCCGAATAATTGAGACCAAACAACAGCCTGCTCGGAGGCTAAGATTACATTATGGTTACTGTTGTTCCTTCGTCAGATCAAAATCAAAATTATTCAGTTAAAGCTAGTTGCCTCAGAAATGTTCTTTCACGTAATTTTGTTGTGGAAACGAACCGAAATCTATTCAGCTCCAATAGTCTCTAACCGAAGATGTTTCACGGTCTCTTTCACGTAGGCATAACAACGTGGGCTCCTAATTTGGTTATTGCCTATCTGAACTTTGCTCCGTACTTGCAGAATATGTGATAAAACGTCTAAGCACGTGAAAAATGCGTGGAGTATTGACTAACAGTAACTTTTACTTCCACGTGAATTTTTTTTCCGTGCGGTAGGATTATGTCGTAAAATTTAACTTGTATACTGGAATATGGCACTCATCTGAGAAAGTCTAGTCAATGGTGCCAAGTCAACGCTTTAATCGCATCGGGAAAACAACGTTTAAACACAATATGTAATTCGTGGAGAACTTCGAAAAGGAAAGAAACGGATATTTAATATGGCAATCAATGCAGAAAGTAAATCTAACTTGCTGGTCTTTACAACCTTCGCCAAAAGAGCAACCACAAGACAAAAACAAGATTATCAATGAAACAAGAGAAGATTGTGAGTTAAATAGGCCAATGGTAGATAAAGAAAATCACTTGTGTTCCATGGGCCACAAAATTGCATTATCCTTTGATTTTCTTCTACAACTCTCGAGTTTAAGTGAAACAGCAATGTAAATTAGTGAAAATGATGTTACCAGAGAGAGTTTAGTTTGTTTATTTCAGTAATGATATTTAAATTAAGTGAAGTATTTATTTACAGCATCTTCGTATATCATCTTGCTTAAAAACTTGAAAGGACAGTCAAACCCCTCTTGTGCAAAGATATTTGTTGCAAGGGCTCAGTTGAATGATCTACCCTGACACAACCGAGTCCATTAGGAGCGAGTTATTTACTGCTATGCATTTCCGCTAATCCACGTTATATTTCGGCGCCAGGTCCGTCGATCGTGCCCTATATTTACTGAAATCCGGACTCGAGTAACTTAATATAAAGGTGGGGTTAATTCACCTAGTTTTCTTCTTAAGAATCTAGTTTTCCTCTCGAAGTTTTCTGTCTCTCTTTCTATTGGAGGAAGTAGTGTGTATGGTTAATAGTATAGCGTAAAAATTCACTTCCTTTCCTTCCTCAGAACCTAGTTTCCTCTCCAAGTTTACTGTCTTTCGTTCTGTTCGAGTAAGTAGTGTAAAAGGTTTATAGTACAAAAACTACAAAATTTATCTTACTCTTTCTTGTCTAGCACACGCGAAACTGAAAAAAAACCTAAAAACTGAAAAAGGGAAATCAAAATACTGGCTGAGTTGAAAAATCAAAGGGGCCAGTGGAGCCTGGCAGCACATTTGAAACTGAATTGACAAGATATCAAAGTCTTTAAGGCACAAAATGTTTTCTAACCTTCCCCTATTAATGCCGAAAACTGCAAAAAGAAATATAATACCGACCGAGAACAAAAGATGCACTCCTCACTTCGAACTTCTAGAGACAGGACCTAGGGTAGAGACGAGCCAAGATTTTCAATCTTTCGGCGATCTACAATACCTTTCAAAGCCAAGAATTCTCCACAAAACCTATATGCTAACTTTTCAACAGCGAAAGTGTTTAATTCACAAGCTTGCGAAACGTGCGCGCTGTTAGCCATTTTCAGGACATTTTCTGTCTGGACGTCTGAAATGCATGGTCGATTTAAATGTAGCGTGCGTCACGCACGAAAGTCCCGGATGATGTCGCCTCATTCTGCGCGATGCACAATCCACTGATCCGCGGACCATTTTATCTCTCCCCATCTCCTGGTGTTAATCTCTTTCCTGATTGGTTACTCCCAATTAAATCATCAAAACCTTAAAAAAATCAGACTGATCTAAAATGGAACATGTAGGAATTTGATTCATCTAATACTAGAATACAGTCGAGTTACTTGTGCTTCATACTTGTAAATGTAACCAGAACAATACGTTTTTAATGTTAATATATACCATTAATACTGCCGGCCTTATATGAGTGTTTTCAGTATTCGCCATTAGTAAGAGAAGGTTAGAAATGCGACTAATGATAACTTCTTATTATAAATGTAAAGTGAATACCGCAAAAAGTGTGATATTATTATGAAAGCACTCACTACATCCGACTTTGCTTAATGAGACCACCGTATGTTACCCTTAAACCAATCAAGTGTTTAGCATTAACTAACCATGGTATTTGTTTAAGTAATTGCTCCTTGAGCATATGAAAGCTGGTTTCCATAGAAAGAGAAATCAATGGTCTGTGTAATCTGGGAATCAAAATTTCTCCTTCGGAGTATGCCTGTGCGTCCCAACTGCGGAAAAACTTCGTATTGAAATTCAGTTATGGCCGATATATATCGCGGATTCTTTGAGTTTATTTTTATTTGAAGTATCGGGTACTAGCTCGAAGTACTACCTCCATATTTCTGTCGTCGGAACAGAACGGAACGGAACAACTATTGTAACTCGTTGATCATAAGACGAACTACTCAAAAGACTTTCACTTCCAGGTGAGAGATTACGATTGAAGCGAGGAGGGTCTATTGTTTTACTCGAAAAGTTAAAAGCTGTACCTTCTATTTTGCTGCAAATTGACCGCCTAAAATAATCTTTCTCGGCTTGAAAGGCGGTCCTCAGACTCTTGTATGCAAATTTCAGCTTACTCTAAGAGTAATTGTTCTGAGTTGTAAAGTATGTTTTTCAACAGACGTGTAAAAAGGCGTCTTATACAGCAACAAGACTGCGGTTGATATAAGCTTCAGCCTACGAAAGATTGTATTTTGCGACGGCTGGTTCTGACTTTTTACGGCCATGTTCAGTTTCTTACCTTGTAAACGAGCTAGTTTTCTGAGGTAAGTATATTCCGTGCGCGAGATACTCAGTCGGGCTTGAGATCGAGTACAAATGTTTACACCTATCCTTGGTGACAGAAAAACATTTCACCGTATCATCAATAAATTCTTGCGAGCCAATGACACAGGCAAAGACGGAAAGAGGTTGGAGGATCTATTGAAAAGAATTGCCAAGTCTCATTTGTTTTTCAATGGGTCTTTGCTGCAACGTAAGCGACCGAGTTTGATACGCTAAACTCGGACACCAGCTGTCGAGCCATTCTACTGGCGAATTTAAAAACTTTTATTTTTCTCATGCCCTCAACTTCCCGAGAGCCTTTTCTGATTGTTTTTCCGTTCAGCGCCAAAGCCTTCAAGAGAGTTTAGATGATTGCAGTGTTATTCAGTGAGGCGTTTCACGGTCCGAACTCGTATCTAGCAGAGGGAACAATCTTTAAAATCAACACAGTCTCAACTAGTTTCACTTTGTTATAGAGCTGATCGCAGACAAAACAGGTAAGAAAGAAGTTATCAAAATGTTATCCATTTCCTCTCCGTCAAAATGTAACTGTTATTTATTCAATTATGTAAGCGTTTCGCTTGGCTGACTCCTCGTTGAACAGCGCTTTAAACCTTCACGGTAAACTGGAAAAATTTCCAACATATCAAAGACTTCTTCAGCGCGGAAACTCGAAAATATTTCTCAATTTTTGCATTATGCAATTAAATTGTCAAATCCTGAAGTATCCGAAATCTGGTCTCGTTGTGTACATTAACTGCCACAGAAGAAAGAAGATGCATCGAGTTCAGAACAGACAGTTTAATTCTCGATCGATTCACTTTTGATCGCAGCACAAATCATCAATCTTGCAGATGTACAAAAAAACGTTTGTGTTTATCGAGCTATCAAAAGCTTCATATTGTAATTCAAAATCACAATTTAAATCAGCTTTTGCACAAAGCTGTGTCCCGCCTGTTCTGAACACATTTTCATTTGCGCCACTTTGAGGCGGATCTGTTAAATAATTCGGCGCAAAATTTATGACTTCGTATTCTTCAATAAATACTTTTTGTCCCTCCGATAATATTTAGATTAGTCAACGGCAAAACTCAATATTTCGGTAGTCAATTGCTGAGCGCAAAGGTGTATATGTCATGTTTTGTACTTAAACAGCACGATATGGCCTATTTCACAGACGATCTACCACAGTTTGCGCACGTAATTGCCCAACTTTTTCCAGGGGCGGAATATTTTTAAATAGGAATCAGCAACAATAAATCGTTGTAAATTAAAGAAAATCTAGCTCGTAAATGAGCGGTATCTTGAAAGTTGAATGTTGTTGTGTAATCAGTGTACACATAGCAGCAAAAAAAAAAGTGGAAAATTAGCAACCGTAATTGAAGATAAGTAAACAGACGAACGTTTGGTCTTTTTGTTTCCCCGCAAATAATGATTTCAGAAAAGCAATTATGCCAAAAAGACTCATATATGTTTAGTTTAACCATGTCCTGTGCAGGTTTGTCTACAATGTTGTTAGCGTCGCCGAGATTCGCTGCGTTTCGAATGGAAAGTTCTCAAAGATACACTTCGTTTATCATAACTATGACAGACAGGCATTACGAAACAATTCATTAAATCAGGCATTTCAAAACCCCATTTTTCAGAATACAATTTAGGAAAATCAAAACCTAATTCGTTACCTTAAGTACTTCTCAAGAAGATAAATCATTATTTTGGGCGTTAACCAGCCTCTAATTACAAATTTCGAGATCAAAGCCTCTACGGTTAGATAAATATCAAAACTCGGACTAGTAGCTCTTATTGCCGCCTTTTTTGGACGTTAATTTCAAGTAATTATTACCGCTACTTTACAACGTTATTATTGAATAAAATGATGAGTTGTGAAGCCAGATCTAACGATATAAATGCATGGAAATTCTTGGAACACCTTACTCTCAGCGAAAGAAGAGTCCTTGATTCAGAATCGCGCGGACAAAATTGCTGCAGAGGAAAACTATCAAGAAGGTTTAGATTGTTATTCTAAGACTCGACGATGGCGCGTCCAACTCGATAAGCTGATTCATTCTATTATACCGTATACACAAGGTTCAAGATCGTCAAAATTAATTTAAATCTGAGATAGTTTAGTGGTTGGAACTTTCAAGCGTGTTAATGACCACGCACCTCGGCCAAGATATTATATACTGTGATTCTTCACAAACGCTCTCGTCATTAACGACTCGGAATCGGTGATTTCCTCATTTCATTCTCTTCTCGCACCGAACACCTGTCATCTTCAACAAGGCATTGTTTTTCTTGGAAATGAAAATTTACTTTGCTCTCACAACGTGATTCCACAATATTTTCACGAGCGAGGAAAAAAGAGAAAAAACATATCACGCGCCTTTCTGTATGCTTATCTCTAAATATTTGATTTGATTGCAGAGCTAACTTAGCCAAAACTTAAATACTTTCCGCTTTACACTTGGCCCCCGCAGCTGAGTTCAGTTTTTTTTTTCTTTTCCCGTGAAGAATCCATTAAGCTCGGTTGATAAAACATGGATGTTTGTCCAGCGGGAAATATAAACATTCTCGAGTATTATGAGCGGGATAAATTCTCTTATCTTATCTCGTGATCACTACGTGAAGGTTTTTTCAGATTGCGCTTTCATTGCCGTCCCAGTTTACTATTTTTCCTTATTAATCAAAGATCCAATTAAATAAAATTCTCGCCTTCCGCTGAAATGCTAGCGAAAAGCTTGATCCAAGATTTTCCCTATTCGTTTTTGGTATATACCCAACTCCTTTGTCTCGCTATTACACCGGTTAGGTGAGACCAAATAAACATCACTGACGCAGAGAAATTTATTTGGAAAGTCGTTGACTCAATAAACAGCACTGTCAGTAAAATGCTATTGGTTTCGTACCGAGTTATGGGTCATTTTGCGGCAACTGTGCAAGGCAATTACATAACTCTACCAGAGCCTAAATGCGAAGGACTACCACAACATTTAGGGTGTGTGCGGAAACTGAAATTTAATTTATGATAATTCAGTTAACACAAACCTGACCAAGCAACGATTATCATCATTAAAGTATTTTTCATTTTTTTTTTTTTAATTTTACAGCTTGAATCTAAAATCAGTGTCACATATAACGCTTTTCCTCTACAAATTGTTCCCTGTTAAGTTAATATGTAAGGTTTTTAAGGGTATTTGATAAATTTTGGCACCTGTTAAGCGAACAGATTTGTAATCCTTCCAATGACGGCCGCTTGAGTTAAGTTTTGAAATCCTTTCTTTGTTTTAATTAGTATGACGTATTCTATATTGAAGAGAGATGACAAAAAAAAAAACATGTTTATTAATTTTCATTCTGAAAGTTCTCTTTTTTCATCATTTTTTAATAAAGTAACCTCTGTTAAAAATTCTTTCAATTTTCCTGATCACAATTTAGACCACATCTAATTTTCACGTATGTGCTATCAAGTTTCAAAACGAAAAGAAAAGTTTTTGTTGAAAAATACTAACTCGTGAATTAAACCCCGAGAGATTTGCGGCCGATATGTTAATCGCCTGTCCTAATACCTAGTATTTGAGTGGAATGAAACAACTCATTCATGCAAACAAATGGTTTTCATCTTGTTGCACTAATCGACGCTTTCCTACCAGCAAAAGGAGTTTTAAAAGTTTCTCGGACATCAGAACAGAGAGGGTGAGTTTCACTACCAACTAGAGACTTATAAAGCCTAAGACTGTTAGGACAGCGGGAGCACTCCGTGCGAATTATCTCTCTCTCGATTTCAAAACTTGAAGGAAGGGCTAAGTCTCAAAGGTAAGACTTGGTTTGACTAGTTAGTTTCACTTAAATCATAACAAAGGAAAGAAATTGATAATTAAAGCTTACTACCAAAGACACCTTTTTTCAGCGCGTAGTTCATATCTGTAAACTCTCACGACGATTGGACGAATTCGGTTGCGATTCCGTTCTACAAAAATCAACAGAAAACAAAAAGCCGTAAAGTTACAAAAAAAAAAAAAAAAAAAAAGAGTCCTCGACTTCACCTTTGAACTTAAATGTCACGCACATCGTTCGAGCAACAAAATTGTCGCGAATATTTCTTTATAACTGCGGAGAAGTTTGAATTTTGTAAATACGATTAACCTCTTCGACGAAAGCCGTGATACATTAGCATACGTCCCCGATCGCTCAGTTTTAATTAGGATTGCACTGTATTGTACAGGGTTACCACAACAGACATTAAGGTGTTAATTACTCGCACAAAATAATACAATTCGTACAGTTTCTTCCAAGCGGGTTTTTCCTGAAATGGTTTACAACAATACGATTTATGAAAAACAATTCTGCAACCGAGCACCAGGCTAGGAAACGAAGACAGCATTCGTAAAAAAATAATAACCTTGGAAAAAAAAGCGCCGGGAGAAAATAGATGGAGTAATCTGTTTTTATTTTTGGAAATTTTCTTCAGTTGTTCTATTCTATGGTCGGAATCAGCATTTTCAGATTAGCTCACACGCAGTTCTTTATCAATTGGATCCGATTTTACCTACGTGAAGTACACGATATCAAACTGTTCGAAGGAGTGAGTCTTCTGCTTTGAAAAACAGGTCGGTTTGGTATCTAATGGCTAAACTAACATCCATGATTCTCTTCACAGGAATGAGGAGACTCAATTCTTCATTCACTTTGAACTATTCAACGACACGGTCGAATTTATCCGATTGGATCCCAAATGAGCAGAACATCTCATCAGGGATCATTATTCAGTCTGTGTTCCTAGCCCTGGTGATAACTGTCGGTGTGGTCGCTAACTCCCTGGTTTGTCTTGTGATTTACAAGCGAAGAAATCTTCACACGGTCCTCTACAGTTTCCTGGTGAGCCTCTCCGTGTCTGATCTTCTTCACTCCGCTCTCAAGATGCCTACAACCATGCTATCCACTCTACACATCCGCTGGTATCCTCATCCGTCATTCTGCTACATCACCACTCCCTTTGGCGTCCTTTTTGGTGCCGCCACGGTCTTCAACTTGTGCGCAGTCGCTCTAAACCAGTACTTTATCATCCTAAAACCACTTCTCTACCCCATGGTCATGACAGCCAGGCATGCGCGTTACGTCATCGCTGGCCTTTGGGCGGGAAGCATAGTGATCTCTCTTCCGCCGATATTCTGGCGCTCAGCTGACACCATTTGCAAAAGCGGAGCAGTCTCCAACGACAACTATCTTTCTGAAGTGCTTTATTTATCAGCCTTGTGGACATTTGTGGTCATTATTCCAACCGTCGTCATGGGTATAAGCTACACCAAGATTTTTTTAGAGGCGCGTCGCCAAATTTTCAAAATGAGAGAAGGCACTCAACTGAACGGCGAGTTACGAGCGTCCCATACGCGCAGAAAGGAATTTCGCGCTGCAGCGCTGCTTGCTTTAGTCGGTGGCATTTTCATATTGTGCTGGCTACCGTTTTTCGTTGTTCAAACTTTACATAAATTCTCCGCTGCAAACATTGCACCATTTTATTTTCGTCTATTCCTTTGCGTCATGTACTCAAAGTCGGCAATCAATCCGTTGTTGTACACTGCTCTGAACAAAGAACTGAGGAAAGCGTTAATTCAGTATTTGGGTCTTCAAAAGAAAATCTCTCATGACAGTAAAGCTCGGGTACTGAATACTCGAATGACCAATCTCAAAAATGGGTTAAATCAACACGAAAGCCTTTTGTAAATAGGTGGCGATGTCAATAGCACAATAATTTTAATCTTACAATAAGCATATTTAGTATTTGTTTCAAGGCAGCGTTCTCTGGGAAGAAAACACGTAAAATTTGGTGAACTTGAAAGAAGAAATGTTAAAGCCTTTAACTCCCAAGATCTGATTCTTAACTCTCCTCTCTAGCTGCTACGAAATTCCTTATAGAATAGTTACAAGAATTTGGTGTTAGATCAAGTTAAACACTTCTGCTTGATAAGTTTGAGTATTCTCACTACCTGTTTTCTGGATAATGTATGCATGTTATAGGAAGAAGTTACATGTTCATAACTTCCGCGAATTAAAGGGTTAAACACCCCGCGAGTAAAAAGTTGATAGATAGGCCTTGTACCTAGCTGCGCGAGTCGAAGTAACATCGAAAATACATCGACGCTGAGAAAGCGATAGAAACTAGCGTAGATTCATGTCGCACTCGTTCAGTACACTGGATGAATCAGTTAGGTCGAAAGCCTAGGACAAAAGTCGCTAGAAATTTCAACTTGTGCACCTGGAGACAGAATGTGCAGCGAGTCCGAAAGTGACGCTACGCTCGAGGATACTCGTGCCCATGTGATACACGCGAGGATACACGTGCCCAATTCCGCGTGCACTTACCACAACCACGAATACGAAGGGGATAGTGAAAAAAAAGAGTTAGTATTTCTCTTTGAACAGAATGAAAAAAAATATATATATTTTTGAAGTTCCTTGTCTGGTACCTCTTGGCAAGAAAGTTCTGCAAACTGCAAATTTAGTAATTCTTATGCTGATCTTCTGCTTCAGTTCCAGAAAGCTGAAAGAAACCCTCAGTATTCAAATATAGAGCTTGCTTCCTGTTTTGAGATTTTTACACAAACACTTTCTACCGCAGTTTCCTTCTCTTTTAAGATATACAAAAGCGTTCCATTATTACGAATTGTTTGGAAACCAACAAATTATTTCCCTATTTTTCATCAAATAATGATGGCCTGAAACTGTCTTCAACGTTGACACACGATTCATTACATGACTTCTAAAGAGAAAAGTTTATGATTAGTTTGTCGATCAAATGTATCTTTATAATGGCAAAAAATAAACAATCTGTCAATAATTTGTTTTTCTTGGAGGGCAGGGTATTTCAAAATGAGTTAGCATATCATCAATGTTTAACTTTTTAATTACAAACAGTTTCTGTTGTCGTCTTTTTCTTTCCAACAAATGTGGTTACTGTTTAGTGTTGTCTCATTTCAAGACGTGACACCGTCAAAGCATTACCCCTCAGCTTTGACACCAATGGTTATTCTACGTGCCTATGTCTTCCGCTAGAAAAAATTAACGATCGAATAAACCCAACCTTGCACCAGTTAATGAAAGGAGTTTCACTTGTGAAACTGAAGCAAGGAACCAATAGAAGGCAAACCTCATATTGGCCAAGGTAAGTTATATGGAAAGAAGTGTGCTGAAGTATAACATCACGTTTCATTGTTTTGCCTCATTGGACCTTGATGGGTGTTCTAGTTTAAAACTCTTTTCGCCTGCTTTCCGATGATCTGTAAATCCTTTATTTCCTTTGTTATAAGAATTAGGCCCTGCTGATGTGGGAGTGTTTCTGAAAAATACAGAGTAGAAAAAATAATTAATATTATTTCCAGATGCAATTATCATGAATATTTAGGGGGAGAGAAGGACAACTTTTCCGGTGGAAAGTAAGGGTGAAGTCTTTACTTGAGCCAAATAGCCTGTGCAGTCAGAGCTTATTCTGATTTCTACTGCATGGCACCCAGGAGTATTACACCCCCCCCCACCCTCCCCACCCACCACATTGGATGCCAATCCAGGTTACCTTCCAGCATTTCATCAGGCTCCTCTGACAATTTGCCTGCACCTCTACACTCCTGGGTGGGGCATGGTGCTGTGTAAGTTAAATTTTTTGTTCAAGAATACAAAATAATGCACCAACTATTAGACTACCATCTACCACAATGGAAAGCAAGGCTAGGCATCATTTTTGCTCTCTTAGCAGCATTGGGTTAGGCTGGTCACACAAACCTTCAAACAGGAGAGCAGTGTATGACACAATTAAAGGACATCTAAAGAGTATGGTTAAGCACTCTCCAAATTAAGATAACAAAGTCAGTAGAAGGGACTTATTTGTTGACTTCAGTCTAGGAAACATTAAAACTCAGGCAACCAGTCTGCCCTAAAATTCACAAGATGTGACTCTAACACTGTACCTCCCTATATTCCTCATTCTCATTTTAGCTTCTGCCGGCATCTCTTCTTCGTCATCACTCTATAAGAAATGATAAGCCAAGTAGTATCACATTACAAAATAGAAAGTTTTTCATCCAACAGGGACTTTTGAGCTCTTAAAAGCAAGAATCAGATAACTAAGGTAGAGGTTTAAATCAAAGACAGTTAGTGTCAGTCTACCGCCACCCAGAACACCATTGGCAGCCACTTATGGAAAAGGTCATTGCAACCCATGAATGAGGTCTGCACATAGGCTTACAAGCCCTGCCAAAGTTTACCCAGGATTTACCCCTCAGTAAGTTAATTTCAGAGTTGCACCCAGTTTCCCCGTCTAACAGTTTGCCGGGATCCAGTGAGGGAATCCCTATTGAAGTGTTAAGTGTATTGCTAAAGAACACAAAATATACTTATTCACAATGATAATCTAAGACACACACAACCAAGAATCCAACAATACTTTGAAAGTTTCAAATTAAAGAACTATTTGAACCAAAAGATCTGTATTACCTTTTACCCATTCCAAGGGCTTAACACTTTCAAAGCCCTTAGGAAACAAACTACTTGCTACTAACCTTAAGATTGAGAACAATTCCAAAATAAAATACAAGATGAAATTGTATGTGGAATTTAAATGTAATTTCACAATTCCCATGCAATAAAAATTTTAATAGCAATGAAGAGAACTAGAGGTTGTATAATGACACTAGAAGGTAGGGTTACAGACTGTTTGATTTGCCTCATATGAAAAACAGAAAACCTGCCACACAACACATACTTATGAATACCCTGATCCACAAGAGAAAGATGATTAAAAAATATGGTCACGTTGACATTCCACCAATAAATAATGGTAACAAATAATAACATTAACAATAATAATAATGATAACAATAGTAATATAATTATAATTCAAAGGGACAAGGTCAAAAGCCTTATCGTTATCGTATCCTCTGGGCTTCAACAATGATTACCCACCAATATGCTTTTTTACTTTTGCCTGTTAATCATAAATAATTTTCTCATTTTATTGCAACCTGATATTTTGAGACTTATATTTCATACAAAAAGGTATTCAGCATTTCAAGATATTCCACCATTCCACAGATTCACTGTTCCTCCTTTCCCCTGTTCCATCATTCTGTTGATTAACTCAAGGTATCATATTTCACGGCTTGCCTGCTTCATAAATTTAGTGGCTCTTTTTGGCATAAGTTGCTGACTCAATCAGTAAAATGCTCTCTTTTCAAAGAAGAAAAATTTCCTCAAAGCTTTCATGATGTGCAGATCACATCTATTGAGATATTTCTGCATAGAAAAGTTTTGATTTAAATCATGCATTAGTGGATGCCACTGTGAAATTATTTTGAGAAGTTTATCATCTTTTTTTACTAGTGTCACAGCAAGAACTGAAAAGATCATATCTTCCATTCCACATAATTTGCTGATTTAAACAGCAAAATGCTCTCTCTTCAAAGAAAAAAGTTTCCCCTAAGTTTCATGATGGATCAATCACACCTAATATAAATTTTCTGCAAGAAAAAACTTTACCACAATCCTGAAATGATTGTGAGATGTTCATTGTCTTCTGCTGTCTCTTTTAGTGTCACAGCAAAAACTGAAAACATAATGTGCTTGTGGCTATGAGCCACAAATCACAAAAGAAGAGCACTCAACTGTGTACCGAGTGCAACTGTCTAACAACTAAGATACTCCAAAACAAGCAATAAGTAGCAGTGGGTCAAGATTGGAATTCTATTGTTACACTCACTCATGTACTAATCCAGAGGACATATGTGGCTTTGCCTCTTATATGAGGTAGTGGCCACAAAAATTCACCATCAACAATAAGACATACAGTAAGAGCAACAGGCTCCATAGAAAATTCACCTTACTCTAAATTAAACTAAACCCCTATGAAGTCTGGTGTTATGTCTATTCTTTAACCATTTAACTCCCTTAAGTGACTATGACAGAATTTCTCCTCACAATGTCAAAACAATATCAAGCAAACGAGTGATGAGGAAAAAGAAAAATAGTTGAGCCAATACCAAATATTTTGAACTAAGATCATAAGAACTGTACGGTTGACTGTAAGGAGAACCTCTAATGAGATTCGAGAGTGAAAAGGTTAATTTACAATGTACATTGCACAGGGTCAAGTTAAGGCTCTCCTAGAAGATATTTAAAGGCCAACAATATTTGCTGGTTAATCATGTTTATCACAAAGTTAGGCCAGTAAAGTTCAATCTACAAATTAGAGATACCTCTTCATTAAATGCAGATGCGACAGACCCCTTCTTTTCGACCAATGCTGGTTCTGTCTTTTGTTTTTTTGGATCAGATCCCTGAAAATTAGAGCGTAATAAATGTTAACCAAGAGTATTACAATACTGATGAGAAATTACATTTATTTTCATTTATTGCAAGCGTTTTTGTCCAATTTGAAACGGGTGAAGCTATAAATAAGAAGTTAGCAGACTGACCGAAAAAATAGTATTGACACAGTTCATGATAATTTGTACAATCAAGCTCTTGTACCCAAAAGCTTACCGTAAGCAGACAGTTACAATTTAATGACGCCTCATGGCTCTTAAAACATAAAATTTAAACCGCTTAAAGGATATTTATTTTTTATCACTTCCGCGTGACCGTCCGCGTGCTTTCTTCAATAATCTTGAAGCATGTGAGATTGGTGCTGTTTTTCATACAAATGCCCATTGTTGTAACTGTCGGCCGAACTTCCGAGGAAGACATTTTCATAAAAGTAAACAATTACCAGTTTTAAGCTGACTCCAATTGTCTTCTTCTGCTGAGAACCGGAAATATTCATCGAGATTTTTGGTTTGACGGTGAATTTGGGGGTTGCAGAAGTCTCGGAAAGCTTTCTTTTCTCACCCGAAGAAGGGACCTTTAGCGTGGTGTGGCCTGCACATTAGACACAGAGACTGCACAATTTCAGTAAACCTGAATAATTAAATCATCTCTCCAAGACTAAATTTCAGAATAGGACCTTCACTTTCATCCTTCTCTACCAAAAGCTTGGAATCACCAGTGTTTTGGACTTCTTCCGCCATCTTACTAGGTGGCCTCGCAGATGCGGAGGCCAGGCTGCCAAGGCATCGGAAGTGCTTAGTTGTTTTCACAGCGACGCAAAGGCTGACTTGAGAACTGCCGCCTTTTTGATCGATTTCTGTGGTCTTCCGTATGTCACTTTAAACTCTCGGATTATCCTATTCGTGTTCTTCGAGATGTTCATAACTTTCGAGCGAGATAAGATATGAGTAGCTCCGTAGAAGATTGGCTTCGATCGCTCGGTTTTATTCACTACACACAAGCCTTTCTGGATAATGGCTATGATGAACTCGAAATTTGTAAAGAGATTGGGAAGGAGGATTTGGATGCGATTGGTGTTAGGAACTTCAAGGACAGGACAGACATTCTTAATGCTGTTGAACGCCTAAAACAGAGTGGCACCGCTGTGTACTTTGTCCTTGAAGGAGGTGACATCGAACCCTTACAAGCACAGCCCGAGCGTGATACGTACCCCCCAGTTTCATTGAAGATGATGTTGCACGATAAACTTGAAGAAGACAAAATCGATTTAACCACACATCCGTACTCTAAACCGGTGAGTACTATGAAATATTAGTTTCTAGTTCCGAAATAAGATTTTCGATAATTGGAAGAGCTTTATCTCGATCTGTTGGAAGAATGTTTCAGTTCAAGCTAGCTGGCAAGAACGCTTGTCTTGTGTGTAACACCCACGTTTGAGAAGATTGACCATCATATTGGCTAATATACACGGTAAATGTCGATCAAACTCGCACGCAATCCACTTTACATCATAAAGTAAACACTAAATTTTGTTAGGATCGTAAAAAGTATCCCCTTTTTTTTATACTTATCTGCATGTGGGAAAATTTCAAATGTGCGCGATGTGCGTGTCAGATTCGAAACTTTACTGTTGAACAGATTCATTGGGAAATAACCTCCAATTTTTTCGTAGGAAACCACAAATCAGGTCTCAGTAATTGTCCTTCTTTGTATGAAATTTGTTTTTCTTTTCTCATTACCAGAAAATTGCTTGAGTGATCGCTAATGATTTTGAGGCCGCAAAATTATTTAATTCTTGAACAATTACTTTTTTCCTTGTTGTGAGATAAAGGCACGGCTCTATAATCGGATAAAAAGTGTCTATTTGCCTCTAGCTGTCAACACAAACATAAATTTACAACCTCGGGTTAACCTAACGCTTCACAGAGGGCTACAGTAATTAGAATCAACTTGACTTTCATAGTGCGAAAATAGACATGCTGTGCCTTTCTCAGTGACAATAAACCACTATACAGTAAGTGTTTGCCGTAAAATTCCTTTAGTCAATGTTTTTAAAAATTATTTTGATCCCGAGTTTATTGTTTAAATGTCTTTTTATGATCTTGAAGTCCTTCTCATTTAAAGATTTTCATTTCCTCACTAAGACCGTAAATAATTATACGTGATATTGTGTCATAAAAGATTTTAACTTAATGATCATGATATGGTAGTATGAGTTTTGGCATTATTGATATTTGTTTGAATCAAGCGCTTAAAATATCTCAGATATCTGCTATTGTCTTTTGTATTTTAAATTAATAGTAATGTATTGACAAGTTAATCTGAAACCCTGATTCACAAAGGAGTCTAGAATATATAATTCTGTGAAACACAATACATTTAAGCCCCTTTTCAAACCCTCTGACTCCCAAGATTCTCTGAAATGTCTGTCTTTCATTTCCTAGAATGTTACCACTTAGAATTTGATGTCAAATCATACAAAGATCTCCCAGTTTATCTTTCTCTTAATTACAACACCACTCTGAAATCACCTGTGATCCTTGCAATTTGATTGACTCTCATCAGTGGGATTTATCCATGAATCGCACTATTTTATGCTCAAAATTGCATTTTTTCCCAGTCAATAGTACAGCTGTGCTAAAACAAGACAATCGATTAGATTCCAATGTCTATTTAAGAAATCAATCAAATTGCAGAAAAATGAAAGACAACTTTTTGCGCTTTCGTAAACTAGCTTGATACTGGATGAATAAAATGTTTGTATATTAAAAAAAAAAACTTATTTTAGCAACAGAATTTTTTTATTTCAAAATATAGGTAAGGAAGTCTACTGTGGTAATTGAACTTTGTGTTGGGCAAATCAATCTTGCACTGTGTGCATGTTTGATTTTGAGATCACGCATATGATTTCAGACCAAATTTCACTCCACTGAGTTCAATTACCATTATTTATTCTCATAACCAGTCTGCTGCCTTAAGAAGTTATTTCTCCTTCATTATTCCAAGGAGTGAAAGGGTTATTAAGCATAAGTATTTTTCTCATAGGATGGCTCTGAGGGATGTCTAGACACACTTGTAACCATCTATGCAGATAAGTTTTACACATATGAGGAACATGTGCTGAGAGCTTTAAGAATTTTACGTCAAAACAAAGTGGAAAAAGAAGGAGCATATAATGATTCCTCTTCACAGGTTTGTTTGTCATTTTGTTTTGCTTGTTGTTGGAAGGAGTGACACAAATTTTAGCCTTATTCTAGTGTGATAAAAAAATCTTGTTACCTAATTTATATAACTCAGAAATTGAAATACATTTACACTTTAATTTTTTTCCTTACAAGGTAATTTTCATTTCAGTGTTTGTTTACACTTCAGACTATTATTTAATTGATATCTTTTAAAGTGTTTATGCTATAAAAGTACAATTTAGACAGAGGTGAACAAGTCACATAATATAGAAAAGTATAAAAACATGTGCTGTCACTCATTCAAATTTTTTTTATCCTTAATTACATGTAGTTTTTACTCATTTGCTTTCGAAAATTGGAAAGGAACTCATAACAATTAATTTTTGTGTCATATTACCCTAAAAATATATACTAGCATTCCTTCTATAACAAAATACTATTAAGTAATTTTAAATTACATATTATCTCTGAACACTTTTATTTTGTGTATTACAAGTGTTTCTACATATCAGTATTGATCAAAATTAATCAACCTCATGTATCACTAGGTTTCGGGTCCTCCTCAATCTCATAACAGACATAGTTCAACAGGGCATTCTTCAAAATCAAGGCATTCGGGTGATCACAATGAAGAAGCTGCCTCAGAAGACGACATTCATCATAGATCTGTCTCTTCAGAAGACCCAGCTAGTCCAGCTGGGACAGTGAGTACTCTTCCAATAATCTTATGGTTTTATTTTTGTCCTACTGATTTCCAAAGAGAGAAATTTTACCCTCCATGATTGGCAGCTATCTAATGTTTCAGAAAAGTAAAGCTGTTATACAGGCTCAGGTGGCCCATGGGGCCGGCACTTAACTCTGGCTTCCTTAGCATGAAGCAGCTAGGAGTATTACTACTGCCCCCTGGATGAGATGTTAGTCCATTGCAGGGTTACCCCCAGAATATTTGCTGGTACCCATTTGTACACCTGGATGAAGAGAAGCTCTGTGAGAGAAAAGTATCTTGCCTAAGAACACAACACAATGACCCCAGCCAGGGCTCGAACCCAGACCACTCAATCTGGAGTCAAGCGCACTAACCATGAGGCCACCACGCCTCATTTAATGTTTCAGAGGAAAGCTTGATTTGGTGCAAACTTCATTAAAATTCAACAAAGTACATGTAGTATGTTGTTGTTGAGAGGCTAGTTTGCAATTATGTTAAAGACCTGTACATTGTAGATGATTGAGTCTCAGCTTTAACTTCTATAAATTATCTATACAAATGCACACAAATGAAAGGAAATATGAAAGGAACAGTTCTCAAGAATTGGTAAACAAAACATACAGGCTAAAGGGTTCTATTGTGCAGTGTGGTTGCCCGGGTGAGAGTACACTTAGTCCTGAAAAGGACTGTTGTCGGAAAGGGTGACTGAAGTTTCAACAATCTGAGAAATCGTCATTATGAGAATCAATGGAAGAGTTGTTTGTTACTTGTAGTCCAGCCTCTGATTGTTTGAAGGTCGAATAACGCTATCCACAGGATAAATCTCTATCCAGTGGATAACGCTATAATTATGTTTTGCTATCACTTATCCGCTGGATATCGATTTATCCGTTGGGTAGCATTATCTGCCCTTTATACAACTGGGCCCAGTGCTGTAAGTCTGGTTTGGGAAAAATGATTGGTTGGCTTTGACTGGATGCTATTGGCTTTACGATTCTGGTGTTATAAGTCAGCTGTGATTGGTTAATATTGACCTACTGAAAGTTGGAGACATTGGTGTTGGGAGTCTTATCATTATTAGAAAGTAGTTCTTGCTGTAGATTTAAAATTGGATGAGTTAAATTAAACAGAAATTGCTTATAAGGTTTCACCCAAGCACACACCATTAATTTTTCATGTGTGCAGGAAAAAGAAAAAGTCTCATGTTAGAAATGGTCAATATCTAAGTTCATTGGACAAACAAGCTTAACTTAAACCTTTCTTCACTACACATATGAATCATTAGGGCTTAAGTATATACAAAGTTGGTAGCCCTGTAAACTGTGCTAGCTGCATTGCACAGTTTTCCTAGTAAATTTAAGTAGCCATCAACTGTCTGTTGTGCTGTAGCTGCGCATTTTGTGTTTTAGGGTTTAATGCTACCTGACTACTTGGATGTTGACAGCCCAGCCCAGCGCGGAAAGAAGGAAAAGAAACGGAGGAAAGTGGAAAGAAATACTAAGCTTTCAAGGAGTTTGGACTCCTTGAAAGAGTTACATGGTAAAGAAACAGATCTGTACACTGTAGCTGATAAATCCTGCCTATATGTGCCAGCACAGACTTTAATCAGGATTTGTTCACAGTTCATTTCCAGTTGTTAGGAGGAATGAAAAATTTTGCACCACACAGAAGAATACACAGGGAATGATTCTGATCCTTTTGATGTGGACTGCAGCATCTTAACCCTTTAACTCCCAGTTCAAATTTGTCATTCTACTTACTGTCAACCATACAATTCTAATAATGTTAGTTCAGAGAATTTCGTATTGGGTCAATTTATTATCCCCAAATTGATATTTTTCTTTATTCTCATCATTCATCTAGTTGATATTGTATTGATATTGTAAGGAGAAATTCTCTCTTTGTCACTCATGGGAGTTAAAGGGTTAAATACAACCTATGTGCTCCCACCCCCTCAACTTTTTACTTCCAGGGGTGGGCAACAAGAAATTTCTCAAACAATATAGATATGTTTTCAAGTATAAAGATGATAAGAAGAAACGAAAACATGACAATGGCGATAAAGCTTTATTTGACACAGAATTCTTAAAGCTAACATTGTAAGGAATGTAAAGAGTACAGTGAAGAGAATTAATGTTTTGATCTTGAAGGTGAAAGGGTTGACCCTGTCACTCCCAAGATCTCATTTGTAGTTCTTCCTACTGTGTGCCATACAATTCTTATAAATGTTAGTGTGGAGAATTTGATATTGGATCAACTAGTAATTCTCTAATTGATATTCCATATAATGTTAAAATGTTTCTTTATTCTCATCACTTGTCTGCTTGATTTTGTATTGATGGTGTAAGGAGAAATTCTGTTGTGGTCACTTGTAGGGGTTAAAGTGTTAAATGTTTTTTGTATTAACACCTTGTTGTGGTCATAGTCATCTGTTGCATATGGTTGACATTTGCTCATTTTATTGTATTTTACTTTCTAGTCAATGTGGAGCCAAAGCCCAGGGATAGAGAAGCTTCCTCTTTAAAATCCAAACCATTCAAATTCAAGCTGTTTCATGGCAGCAAGAAGAAGAACCATGGAAATGAGATAAAGAAGCAGCCTTTGGAAAAAAAGCTGTCAAATCAGAGGAAGGAGGATTATGATGTGCTGGCATCAGCCATTAAAATGGGAGAGGAAGATCGCATGGCACTCATGATTATGGTCAAACAAGGGGAACTCACTGTAGAAGAAGCTGTAGAACAGTTGAAGAGGTATGTGTAAGGTCAAATGAAAAGTGGTAGCCATTAAAACTTCATTATTTAACGTAAAAGTTTCCTCATGATCTGCCAGGCTTTAATTGAGGAGATTTGGTAAGGGACAACTTATTATCCCTTTGCACCCTGACATCATTATATTATGCATACATGTATTCTCCTTACTGTTCCCTATATATTTCCTAAGATACCATCAAGGAGAATTTGTTTAACAATCAAGAGCTTCAGATCTTTGGTTGGTGATTGTTTCCTTTATTTTCGTGACCTTGATGTGTGAATCAGGGTTGATTTTGTAAGGAAAAATTAGATACTAATCACTCCTAGAAGTCAAAGGGTTCTTGGTACTCTTACCATGAGAATTATACAGGGATTTTCCCTTTTTCCCTCAATGAATAAACCTGAATACATTGTATGCTCTTACAGGTATGAAGAGGACTGCAAAAAAGATGATAATTTAAAACCCAAGGTTTGTCTCCCTGTTTTGTGTTTTTGGTTGTTTCTGCTTCACACATAGAAGAGGAGGTAAATGCAATTCTATAATACCTTACATGATGTTGTACTGAGGAACAAGACAGTGTAATAATCAGAACATTTCTGAAATACAGCTGTAGATGACTTGTTGTATCAGATACCAACATTCAAAACAGACTTAGGTGATTCCTCAGAAATAAAGTTGTCATTGTAACTTTCTTGTT